>NC_006670.1:1306360-1336360 GCF_000091045.1 Cryptococcus deneoformans JEC21
ATAGAGAAAATGGGTGGCGACGGAGTTTATTACACTACGGATGGAGAGGGAGGATATGAAGGAAAGATTTTGATGCCAAGCAAGACAGAGACAAATCGTACGAGGGTGGAGGAGGCAGGAATGTGGGCATTGGTTTACTTGACGGGGCAGTATGCTGTGAGGGAAAGTATTCCGGACGATGATGCGACATGGTGTGAGTTTCCCCTATCTTGCGCTCCATTGGATTACTTTTGGGGCTTTTGCTGATCTGTGTGAGGACAGTGAACTTTATGCAAAAAGTAGATGGGTCGCCAGTTCTCATCTACACAACAGATACACCCGATTCATCTCTCACCAAAGACCAGTACTATACCGTCAACACCATTACTAATAAATCAAAGTATGTTCCTATATACCACAGTGTTTTCCTTATAAGCGGTTCAAAGCTAATAAATGCTGTATCAGCGTGACATTATGGGACCCATACGGAGAGGGGATGAATGCGTACAAGTATATCGATATCACCGCTCTCAAGACCAGCTCAAAATGGATATACCATCTAGACTGGCCCCATTTCCTCCGGCAAAATGATGATTAAGAGCTGATGAGAGACCAAGGGAGAGTAACAATGTTCCAAGATGTTTGTGTTATCCTTATTGGCCTTGAAAATCGACTTTATATAACACGCTTGTGACTCAATGAGTCGTCTATACCTTTACTCTGGCCCGAGCATGAAAACTTCTCTTTGTGACATATAAGATAATTTGAGCCACTCAATTTATCACGGGAGCCATACGGTCGAGTCGTGCTATCGTCAGACGTTTTAGTAACAAGCGATTTTTTTTCCCTTTCTGAGCACTTTACATCTCTCGTTTTCATTGCCGTCGTTCTTCATTATACTTCATCCTAGAGCTTTCGAATCAGTACAGTTTAGTAAACAGTGATGAATGGTTTTTTATTCTGCGATCCATCTGTTGGTCACATCTACGATCTGTTCCCGTTCTCTCTCTGCCACGTCATGCTTTTGTATCGTCAGGTGGGAATTTCGAGTTATACATTGGTTGGTTAGAACTTAGCTTCCGATTAGGGATGGAACCTTGCAGTTGCTGAGTGATGGAAGTCTTCTTGAATTAATACTCTCACTTCATTGTCAACTGCTCCAATGATCAAGAGCGTAGAGCCCTCGACACCAACTAAAAAGCAGGATCATTTCGGCCGCAAAGGATGACTTCGCATCGATTATTTGTGTCATTTCCGTTTGAAAAGGATTATTATGATAATATGTACCCTTTTGATACCTATGCATAGTAAAGATCAATTTAAGCTGTGAGCGGCATAAAAGTCTTCCTCAAACCCTTGCCCATTTCCCTAGGGTTCCCCTGGCTCGCAATAAAACTCTCCATGAACAACTCATCTGATCCATTGGGAGCCCAGCCCTTCTTGGTGAAAAGCTCAAAAAGACCAGCCGCTTCTTCAGAATTCATACCGTAGGGAACGTTGATGGGAGTGAGATTCTCGGCGTGAGCAAGGTGGTAGGGGTTGATGGCGGTATAAGGAGTAAGTGGACTAGATGAAGAAATAGAAAGAGCAGATCGAATTGCAGGAGAAGGAAGGTTAGATGGGTCAGATAGGGATAGGGAGGTGACAACAGCGCCTCGAGACTATACCTACTGTTAGTAATGTTTCTTCAAGAGAATGAGATGATAACATACGAAGGATCGTCTAGCAGCGATAAAGTCAAGCGCAAGCCGAGGAGTAGAGAGATGGTAAGGTTCAATGGGAGTGTAGTCAGCGGCACGGTACTTGGACGTGTTGAAGAGACTTTGAGCCTCGTCAATTGCCCACAACACGGGGAATCTACATAGAATTAGCTCGATTTCATTTCGTGCCGCTTGATTACGCACTGAGTCTGCTTTTCCAGTGCACCAACAACAGCTTCCAAAGCCTTGACGGCCGACCTGTCGTCCTTCGCACCCAGCTGAGCCAAAGCGGCCACAGTCTCTCCAGCCTCCACGCTCTTGCCCTTCGTGAGTTCCACCTTCTCTGAAAGTTCAATGGCGCTGAGCTTGTCCCTATTGGTTTCAAGAAGAACAGAGAGAATATTTTGTGCGGATTCCCATTGGGCGTAGGTCTTGGTTTCAGGATCATAGATGTATTGGGAGGTGGAGTTTACCCATTTTGAGGCTGTCGAAGGGTTAACAGATGATTATATCATTAAATGGGACTGTATACATGCCTCGGGGAGAATACAAGACGATCCATCCGGACTCGATTGCATAGGCAACGCTTTGAACCAAGAGAACACTTTTACCACTTCCTTGCTCACCAGCTTCAGTTATTATTAGCTCACATTCATTAGAAACAAACCGATTTACGCACTAAGAATGTACCTTGCAAGCTTGCTGCTTCCAGTTTTTGCGGCCTCCACACGCTTCACAAGGTCCAAAGTAGCTTCTCTCACAACGCTAGCAGGTCCACCAGCAGAAGCAAATTCCTTGTCAATCTTTGAAGGCAAGCCGAAAGACTTGAGCTTGTCTTGGACGTCTTGAGAGAAGATGGTAGGCTTGCCAACATTGTCTTTTCGGAACTTTTCCTATTACAGTTTGTCAAAATTGTCCTTTTCGAGTGTGAACTACATACAGGATTGAGTCTAGGAAGATCAGAAAGGTCTGGCGGATTCGCAGACATAGAGTATCTCAAAGTGATGTTGTTCTACAGCTCATATTAGCTTTGTTTCTTCCATGTCATTCCGGCTGCAGCTGACGTTTCCTCCACCACTGCCACTAGAAGTGTCCTTCTTCTTTTGAGCGAACCCCTGCTTGGCTTTAGCTGTGGTAGCGGCAGCTGCGATTCCATCGTCAATACACAATTTCCAAACGGAAGACTAAGATCTTGAGACTGCACGCACCTTTCTTAGGCGCAAATGCAGGCACTGAGGTGGCAATGCCCCTCGATAGGGGGGTTTGGGCGAAGCGTATGATGGGTCTTGAGCTCATTTTTGACTTAATGTTGTCTTTTTTGCAAGTCGAAAGTATGTGGACGTTTTGCTCGGATGACTTCGACATTTCGGGATAAATTAACTAAGAAATTAGATATATCTTAAATATATTTTTAAAAAAAAGTTTGAAGACGGATTTTGTTTTTGGGACCTTCGTCCGCGTCCAAATTCTTTCAACATCTGGTACAAATCGATTAACTGAAAAAATGGTCCCCAGAGCGTCAACTAGGGCCCAGGGCAAACCATATGACAGACCTGCAGCTAGTACGAAGTCAAAAGGCAAGGGAAAGGCACCAGTGCACGATCTGGGAGCTCCTTCAACCCATTCACAGCCATCGAGAAAGGGTAAGAAGGCATGGAGGAAGAACATTGACATAACGCACGAAGAGGAGGCGTTGGAGAAAGCTAGGGAAGACGAGAGGGTTACTGGGTAGGTTTTCTGCACTTGGTGTATTGTATTATCTGGTAACTGACAAGATTACAGTGGACCGATGGCTACTAAGTCCAATAACGAGCTGTTCACTGTCGATGTTGTCGGTGATGCTCAAGTCGGGGCGAAGGCGAAACGTCAACATAAACCACTTAGATCTCTTGCCATACTATCTGAACGCTCTGCTGTTCCCTCCCTCACTTCTCGAGTGTCTAAGGCTGCTCCTCAAAAGAAAAAACCTCTTCTCTCCTCAGCCGAGAAGGAGCGTCTCAAGCGCATCGCTCGTAAGACACAAGCTTTCTCCGATGGCACTGGTTTAGCAAGTGCCGATATTCAAGCGAGGGGGCCCGTGGAAAAGGATGTGTGGGAAGAGGAGCAGGAGTTTGAAGTCGAGGGTGGCTTTGGAGAGGAGACAATTGTGAAGAAGAAGGTCAAGGTGCCCGTGACTATCGCTCGTCAGCGAGCCGCTTATCTTGGTTCTGTCGACAAGGCTGTCGAAACTCCTGAGGGGGGCGTTTCTTATAACCCTTCTGCAGAGTCTCACGCTAAGCTCATTGACGAAGCTTACAAGGAAGAACTTGCCGCTGTTGAGCGTGAAAAGGAGGAAGCTGCTCTTATTGAGAAATTTGGCTCTGTTGTCGAAGCGCGCAGACATATTAAGCGATCAGAATTTGCCGAAGATATGCTGGTCGGCGATGGCGAATCTGATGACGAGGAGTCCAGTGGAGATCAGGATTTGCCAGAGAAGAAAGCTTCAAAGCGCAAGACTACCGCCCAGCGTAACCGTCAAGCACGACAACGTGCGATCGAAGAAGCGGCTCGACAAGAAAAGGAGAAGCGTAAATTAGCCAACTCTGTTTCTTCCCTTGCAGCATTCAAGAAGGAAGTTGAGAGGAAGCAGAAGGAACAGGCTGAGAAAGAGAGGATAGCGAAACTTGCCAAGAAGGAAAAGGAAAGAAGGGGCAAGCAGGAGGGAGAGAAGGTCGGAAAGTATAGGGTGCAAAAGAAGAGGGTTGAAGTGCAGCTGGGTGAAGATTTGGCCGAAAGTTTGCGACAGGTCAAGCCGGAAGGCAACTTGTTTAAAGATCGATTCTTGGCTTTGCAGAAGCGAGCACTTGTCGAGCCTCGTGTTCCCCAATTGTACGTGTATTTCCTGTCATGATTTGTTATCATCACTGACTTTTTCCTGTAGGCCCAAGAAGAAGGCTCTCAAGATCAAGGAATTCGAAAAGCACGCATGGAAGCGCTTCCTCTAGGTTGTTACTTTTTCATATAGTTATCATACCTGTACATTTTTGGCCATGTCTGTACGCTATGCATCGCACCCGTTCGAACAAACAAAACAACACTTCACCAATCTTGTACATGTGACTTTCCGTACAGTAAGTATATCGTAAAAATGATCCACATGGGAGAAAGCTGTTATGACCCTACACGCAGCTCCCTCGAATTAAGTCGCCCGCGCCTCGCTCTGCCCTTGCTCCTGTCCTTGCCCATCTGCGTTCTCTTCCCAACCTGCTAATAAGTCCATTATCTCCTGATTTAGCTCCCCATTCAACTCCTGTCCATCATTTCCGGTGAACAGGCTATTTAGATCAAAATTGTCCACACCAATGGTTGAAGTATCCATCGACGACAGGAACGCATTAATGTCAAACTCCGGATCAAGATCAGATGGTCCTTGGGATTGCGGTCGATGTGTTTGGGGTTGCGAATGAGCCGGTGGCTGAGTCGGGTTGGGGTCAGGCGTAACATGTGAAGGGTTGGGTGTCGGGTGTGATCCATTTGAGACAGGATGCGCGGGGTTGGGCGTGGGGTGCGAGGGATTTGGGGTCGGGTTGGCCTGTGATGAAGGTGTAGGTGCAGGATGAGGCGTGCTACTCGTGCTTCCATACCCACTTCCATGGGAGTGACCATGTCCATGTACATTATTCTCCCCCATAATGGTCCTCGGCGAAAAGCCAAACACCTCGCTCGAAAAGTCTGACGGCGTACCCACACTCGCTCGTGTACTAGCTCTTGTCGCCATTCTCGGGCTCGGTACAACACCAGTCTTGGGTTTATACCTCTTCCGTGGGCTCTCCATCGGATGACCGGTCATACTTGATGAGCTGGGCGTATGTCCTCCAGCGTCACTGCCCCCAGCTCCACGGCCATGGGCACTATGTGCCTGTGATGGGAGGGTATGGGGAGGAGGTTGAGGTGGATGAGACCGAGTGTTGTAATGGGAATGTGAAGATGAAGGTGGATGGTCTGAAGACGAACGCCGCTTTAAACGAGGAGAAGAACGTAGCCCAGAGGCAGGACCATCCGAGAACAGGTCATGACTGTGTCCTCGGCGTTTATGGTCCGGTGCATTAGTGCTTTTGCCCGCGGTCGACGATGGCCCAGCAGTCTGACTTCGTCCTAGACCATTAATTGCAGCAAGTTTGGGATTCCACAATTCAGGAGGTCGCATTTTCTTGTGTTCGTTGAAGTACACCCCGCAATCTGTAAGTGATTGGTCAGTGTTAGTCATCAGGGGAGTTCTTGGCAATTTAAAGGAAGAAGAAGACGAAGAAATTACGAACCATCGCAAACTTTTCTAGGTGGCCCGTCTTTCATCTTCCGAATCCTCCAGCAATCAGATTGCATTGTACCGCAATTACAGCACCCACCACCCTGTGCGCCTGCTGCTGCTGACCTGTTTTGTGTTACCGTCAACGGTGTGTTCGGCTGTGGCAAGCTCGGTGTTGGAGTTGTGGGTTCTGTAGGTGAATCCTCTCTTTCAACTTCTGCCTCTCTATTCCTCGTTCCAGCAGCACCACTGCCGGCCCCTTGTCCAATTTCATCCTTCTTTCCCTTATCGCCCATCAAACCTGAAAAGCTTCTCAGTTGGGTAAACATATTTGAATTATTCGGCACGGCTTTCAACAGATTCCTCAATGTCGGATTTGACGCTAAGTGGCGGGCGAGTTCGGGTGACATCATCCCGTCTGCACGAAGAAGAGCGTGAAGATGTTTACGAGATGGAGTTGATGGAGGAGGAGATTTTGAACGAAGTGATGGGGGTGGGGTGACTTGGCGAGAACGGGCAGCAGCCGTCGCACTGCTCTCCGCAAAGGTGGGAGCATTTTGAGGATTGGTGGTGGACTGGCGTTGGGGAGGCGGTGGAGGCGGTGGAATGGTAGATGATGCACGGCTTGAAAGCTGATTTGAATTTGAGGACGTGGGGTCACCAGGAAAAGATGATGGTGGTATACCGGAAGACGAGGTTCGATTGCCCATTGAAGATGTCGGTCTGCTTGAAGATCCGGTTTGGCTCTGAAGCCTTTCGATCGTCTGTGACTGTCGTTGAGATTGGTTTTGGCCTTGACTTGGGCCACTATTTTGCGGCTGGGCTTGAGACTGTGCTTGCGAATGGACCTTTTCCTTTGACTGTCCAACAGGCACTTGTCTGCCAACATTCTGTTGACTGGCAAATTTCCGCACAGCTGGAGAACTCAAAATTCCGGGCGTGCTCGCCGGACTTCCTGCAGTACCAGTGCCTTTCGCCAGAGACTCTTCAAACTCCTTACGCCCCTTGAATTCTGCCTTGCCCTCGGGGTTCACTTGTCGCAAAGATATGCTGACCTCGAGTCCCCATCCTCTGCCATCATCTTCTCTTGATTGTGGACCTGCATTGGCAGCGGCCACAAGACCTTCAAGTCCGCCTTCTGGAGTAAATTGGGAGCATGAAAACTCGTAATCCTGGGTCAAACGCCCCTTGACGATCGTCGAACCCGGTGAAGTTTCAGAGAGCGCCCACGATAAAAAGCCTCGGCCTGTCCACGAAGTAGACTCCTCTGAAGGAGCAAAAGCGCGTGGAGCTGGTGACCTTCGGGAAGGATCGAGGTTGTATACTGAAAAATCAAGTGAAGCTTGATTTGGTATACATTCCGGACTGTCAAAGGCTTGTTATTGGGGTTATTGTGCGGAGAAGAGACTCAGAAACTTGCCTGGCAAAACAAATGGCTCTAGCAACGCCTTTCAAAAAGCAGCTACCCATCAATTCTTCTCTCCGATTCGGATCAGATCCTGCTCCAACATCATAATGGACGTAAACTTCTTGAAGATTGTTGAGTACCGTTACATAGGAATGGGGAGAAGTGTCGAGGCTATACAGCACCTTGACTGCTCTGTGTCAGCCTTTACTCTAAGACTGCAGTGTTGACGTACCTGGAAGTTGATGTATCTTCCCTGGTGACGGAGCCATTTCTTAGTTATATGATTACGAGGGCCGTTGGGAAAAGAGTGGTCAACAGCAAATTTGAATAAACGACAACAGACTGGTTGTTTGGTTAGTTGTTGTTGCTCCTCTTGTCCTTCTTCTATTATTATTATTATTTATCTCCGCTGACGGCGATGACCGCCACGGACTTGCGCGGCAAAGTCCGATTCCATGATTGTTGTTGATGATGAATATTATTTTGTGTGGTCGGTACCTGTACATATACTCGACCACCGGGAGTGTTATTTAGTACTGCTTAATTGTTTTTCAATATATAAAGCTTGTCAGATACATAAGGGGACGTGCATGTCGTTTCATGGCACTTGGAGGAACGAAACAATAGGATACAGTTCAAGCGTTAAGTTGCAGGTTCGACCAGAGGTTCTTTCTAAGAATTGACGCCAAGCGGCGGGCCAGAGCGACAGACGGCTGAGAGATAAGCTCTGACCAATGAATGCCGAATGGTGGTTGTGAGGAGACTTGTTGCATACGTAGAAGGAGGAGGGCGTGTAGCTGGTGGTTTAAGAGGGAGTGTCGCGGGCGGGTTTTACTATAGGTGGAGTGGAGGCGTGTGTGGAGGTGGAGGTGGGAGTAGAAGCACATGGGAGGAGGTGGAGGTGGAGGTGGAGGTAAAAGGCAACGATAATTTAATAAGTGATGCGATGGTGGACGGAGGAGCTGCTATTCCTGGAACGTATGTACCGTACTGCATCGACTTTACTGGCGGACGGGCTTCCCGCAACATGTAGGCCACTAACCGAGGGGGGAAAGCGCATATATAAGACAGCCTCTCACCTGCTTGCCTTCCCACGCATCATCCATAGACTGCTCAAAATTACCTTAACATTCCACTGCCACAACAAATCAACAATTTGAGAATGTCCAACTCTATTCCCTCTCAGTTCACTGGATGGGCTGCCTACTCTCCTCAGCGTGGCGACGAAATTGAACTCAAACCCCACAGCTATACCCCAAGGAAGTTTGAAGATGATGATGTCATCGTCAAAGTCGAGTGCTGAGGTCTTTGCGGTGTATGTGAGCAGACTTTCCGCATGTTGGGTCTCGCTAACGCTGTGCCATGTACGTAGAGCGACGTCCACATGGTTCGTATGAAAACACCTGGTCCTACCATCACTGGTCACGAGATCGTCGGTACCGTTGTCAAGGCTGGTCCCAAGTCTGAGCACAAGGTGGGGGAGCGCGTCGGTTTCGGTGGTCAGGCTGGGTCTTGCAGAAGTTGTGCTAGGTGCAAGGACGAGTTTGAAAACTAGTGAGTCCCTTTCACCTAATACTTTAACCACAAAAAAATCTCACGCGGATGCCTCAGTTGCCCCAAATCTCAGAACGCTTTCTTGTCTCCCCTTGAGAGCGAAAGCCAGCCATACACCCAGGGCGGCTTTAGCGATTACTGTAGGCTAATCCCTGCCAACTAAAGGAAAGCCCGTGACTGATTTATATTCTAATAGACCAGGCCAAGGGCCATTTCGCCATTAAGATCCCTGAAGAAGTCTCTTCCGTCGATGCCGCCCCTCTTCTTTGTGCTGGTGTGACCGTTTTCACTCACCTCAAACACTATAAGGCTGGTCCCGGAGTGAAGGTTGGTGTCGTCGGCACTGGTGGTTTGGGACATGTGGGTCTCGTAAGTTGAGCTGCTCCCGTCAATGTTTTCAATCCTGACAATCTGGGATTAGGCAATTCGCCAAGGCCACCGGTGCCCATGTTACTGCCATCTCTTCCAGTAGTAGCAAGCGAGAGGACGCTGCTAAGCTTGGTGCTGATGCCCACCTTGACACTTCTGACGAAAAAGCTGTCAAGGCTGCTTTCAGCACCCTTGATCTCATCATCTGCACCAGTTATCAGGACAACATGCCTCTCAAGGAGGTTTACCTTCCTTTGCTCCGTCCTCTAGGAAACATTGTACGTCTTTCCGCCGGCAGTTTCCCGGCCACTCACTAATGCTACGGCCCTAGGTGATCCTCGGTCTCGCGGAGTCTGGTTACCCTACTCTCGGTGTATGGGACTTGCTCGGTAAATCGGTCACTAGCTCTATGATCGGCTCCCCGAAAGACCACGCAGACATGTTCGCCACTGTAGTCAAACACAATATCCGTCCTTGGGTGCAGACCAGACCCATAGCGAAAGCTGGCAAGGCCTTCACCGATTTCAGGAAGGGTGTTCCCAAGTACCGATTCGTCCTTACTGCTTAATGCAACCCCTGAAGAAAGAGATGTAGTTAGAGTCAAGGAATGTTGTGGTCTTCTGTAGCCGTATGTAGAAGTTATGGGTGATGTGACAAAGAAGATGTCGGATGGTGCAAGAACTTCTAGTTATCATTCCTCTGTGCTGCCGAGCAAGTCTGCATTGGATATTATTAAGCCTTGTGATGACCGACTAAAGCTCAGATGAGGACCTGCTGGCAGGTTCTTTGTTAGTCGAGGAGCATTTATCAGACTCATAAAATAGCCGGGCTGCCCAGGGAATCCAAGAACGCGGCTGGCGGAAGTGAAGCGAACTTGCCTCCACCAGCAAATTCCGGCAATCCAACACCTCAGGCCTCAGCCTTCCGTACCTACAATAGATACTTTTAAGTCATGCTTCTATAGCCACAGACCATGCAATACCTCCGCCTCTCTCTCCCTCCGTTTGCACATAACAACCTCGCCTTCTCTCCGTTTTACGATCATCATTTGGCTCTTGCTTCCGGTTCCAACTTTGGGCTAGTCGGCAATGGCAGGGTGCACGTCGTCAAGATGGACCAGCAGGTCGCGGGTGGATTGGGGCTGGTGAGAAGTTGGGATACAGCAGATTGCGTGTATGACGTGGCTTGGAGCGAGATACACGAGTAAGTTGCTCAGCTTGTGAGAACTGTCTGGGAGAAGCGAGATGTTCAGACTGGGGGATGTGTTACAGTTATAGGAGATGTTGAGAGAAGGTGTTGATGATGGAGACGGCAGCGACCGGAACGTATAATGACCATCCATTACTTATAGGAATCAGATAGCAGCAGCTTGCGGTAACGGTGCCATCAAACTTTTTGATCTCGCTCTCGAAGTAAGTTTTGTCGCCTCCGATGGGATTGTCATTTGGGAGACATCACTCTTATTTTTCGGTGGTAGGGACTACCTATACAAGCTTGGCAAGAACATACGGCTGAAGTCACGTCCATCGAATGGAACAACATTGAAAAGGAATTGTTTGTGACTGGTTCATGGGACCAATCTGTCAAAATCGTTCGTTTCCATTATTATTCGTTTCATGCTCGAAAAAGTTTGGGGTTAACAAAGACTTGCTGTGACCATAGTGGAACCCCAATCGACAGTCATCAATCCTAACCATACCTGCCCATGCAGGCCAAATATACTCCTCCACTTGGTCTCCTCATTCACCAACCATTATCGCGACTTGTGCTTCTGATGGGTTTATCCGGATATGGGATACACGTATTCTCCCCTCCCCCATCCAAGAAATCTTCCCTCCCTCCGCCGCCCCTAATCCAATGTCATCACGTTCTGCTGGAGAAATACTTAGCTGTGACTGGAATAAATATACTCCACAGCTGCTAGCGTTCTCTTCTCAAGATGGAGGGGTCAGTACGGTGGATTTAAGACACGTACCTCGCAACGCAGAGAAGATGGCGGTAAGGCTAGTGGGAAAACATGGTTTACCGGCGAGGAAAGTGAAATGGGACCCGCATAATGGAACCAGATTACTGAGTGCAGGCTACGATATGACTTGTAGAGTGTACGTTCATTTGTCTTATTTCGACACATCCTGTCGACTTCGATGCTGATTTTGATGTAGCTGGCAAACTGATCTGCCACCAGCCGCACCTTTAAGAGAACTATTTAGTCATCAAAACCATACGGAGTTTGTAATGGCTGCAGATTGGGCCTTGTTTGACCCCGGATTAATAGCTAGTGCGGGGTGGGACGGGGATTTGCATATGTATCGTATCTAGCTGTTGTCAGATTGTATGCTGCACCGAAAGGACACCTTCCACCACCATCAAGTATGGGTTACTGGCAGGTGTTTTCTTTCATCGGAGCTTCAAGGGTATGTAGGCATTGGGTTGTCACGCCACGACTGCAAATGGGAAATTAAGACGGTGGTGGGCGGCGACCAACAGTCGATAACTAATTGTTTAGAATCACGCTCCATAAAACACGAAAGTCCTGTGAGAATTACATTCAGTACTAAAGATGAGCGAAATCTGGCCTAGTCTAATAATTTTATCAGCTGATTATCATTATTCAATGTTTCTGCTTTTAACATATTCGCATGGTTTGTCGTCTCAGCGGGGCGCTAGACGGAAGCAGAACAAAAACAGAGGTGAACAAGAAGGCAAATTTCTGTGAATGTCATTCTTGAGATTAGATTAGATTAGAATGCATGATTTGGCAGGGGTATTAGAAGATGTACATCTACTGCTCTTTATATGCACATCAAAGTTGCGCGCAATATTACACTGGCCTACAGATATTTCCAAGATGATACTCAGCACTCTTCGAACACAATGCAGACCATATATATCCCCTCCGCAAGATAAAGCATGGCTCATAGAAGAATCAAATATCCTTCTTGACCTTCGTCTCAACTTCCCGCTCCTCCCTTTCCTCCACTCTCCTCGCATACTCTTGTCCGATTTGCATACCCATCACACCGAGAGTCAAAAGACCGACAAGAGCGTTTCCTGCGGCAAGAACACGAACAGCTTCGATGCGCTCGTCGGCGGTAGGAGGAGTGTCTCGTGGAGCTTGAGGTGGAAGAATGGTGTACGATGAGGTGACGGTTGACTCGTAGACTAGATGTTGTTAGTGACTTCTCAAGATTGTATGGGCAAAAGGGAACACACGGAAAGTCCTGAAAGAGTTGATATGGACAGTCAAATAAAGAACGATAGTCGCCAAGTGCATGACTAAAGCCACATCAGCATCCACGCTTTACCAACTTGGACAAAGCATCATGGATAAAAAATGTTACAAGTTACAGCTTACTCACCAATACAGCTGCCATCGAAGAAGACAGCACTCTCACTCCACTTGTGAAGTTTGACGAGCAGCACTACGAGTGGTAACCCAAGGGCAACATGGAACAATGCCTTGACAGCACCAGGAGCTTCCCACCACATTTCATAGAATTTGTAGGCGTTATCGATAGCCTCGGGAGTGACAGGCTGATATAGAAGGGGGATATCAACCTGCAGAGTCAAGTGTATCAGCCATTTGCCTCTGCCTCATGGTAGGGTAGCCCGTATTTGTATCCAAAATGTTGTTAAAGGTATAACCTGTCAGATATGCTGATGAAAGTGTGCACACAGGATCGGATTCGCGTTTTTCAAAGCGACAACTTACCACTTGGGAGACAAAGACCATGCCCAACAGGAAGGCACAAGATCCCAGTACAACCGATTGCTGGAACCCCATCTTGAATGTGATGAGTGTATACGTGAGATGAGTTGAAAGCTGGGATGTAAAGGAGAAGATGTGACTGCACGCGGGAGATGACCGACGATGATTGACCGGCATGCGACCAAGCGAGCAAATACGGGATTGGCTTATCGCTTTCCAACATTACGTAATAATAGCATGTATTGAAAAGCTTGGTTGTTCGTTCACTTGCATTCGTTGCTGCACTCAGTATTATCCGTCTGATATTCTGTCCAAATCTCCGTCATTCGTACAAATATAACATATGGAATGCTTGTATGGCGAATACTTGATCGATGTATGGGCACCGGCCATTGTTAGCTAGCATCAACAAGAACACGAACGGAAAAAGGCTACATACATACCTCAATATTATCCTTTTCTTGCCTACTAATCACTTACGTAGCCCAACTAATCTCACGCATCCACAGAACCGCAGTACATACGTCTCTTCTGGTCCATTTCAACTGGCATGTAAACGTCCTGGGATCTATTAAGTCTGAAAGAACTGAAGATTTACAGACTGCAGATCATCGCGACCATTCCCATTCGCACGATCTGCTCATTACGTACCGAGCTTTTCAGATGCCATTAAGCCAGACGAAAGACTTCTATATCCTAGTAGTCGTTGCACACACCTGTTTCTAATATTTATGATATACAGAGGAATATATCATACAAAGAGATTATTGCCTTTGGTAGCACTTGTTGGTGACAAATGCGGTATAATTTTGTCGGCTGCTGTGCTAGGCTTTGTTTGTGCATTCGGTTATATATGCCTTTTACTCACTTCAATGATAATAATAATGGCCTTACTTACTTGCTCGTTAGAGGCATGATGGACTCAGTTACCTCTTATTTCGTTCGATGCGATGTATTACGTTGCACGTACGGCGCCGACTCGGCCCTACCCGGCGGGCATTAAAAAGATCCGGGCCGTTGAGTTCGGGGGGACGGAAGACCGCTGGACTCTTTCTGCTGGTTAGTTATCTGATAACTATACTTGAGTTGTAGCCGGAGTATCCGCTGGTGGAGTGAAATGAAAGGGCAACGAATATAAATATACGTATATATTGAGTCTTTTAGTCAAATACCCCATCTTTTCCTCTACCTCCTTATCCCAAACATTGCCATTATCTGTGCATATACGCTGACTCCACTGGTATATCCTTAACCCTGTATTTACTGTACTGTGATCAAAGCCCCTCCTGATTAGTGTGCGTCTCTTCAACTTCATTATATTATCTTCACATGTCTCCGATCTTACTTCTCAATCTCTGCTTCAGATATCCGCAGCAATACAAGGACTCAATTTTGCCAATCTTTACCTTCTTCTTTATACGACGGAAACGGTATGGCCAAGTCCGCGATGTGCACCGTCGTTGTCCTCGGCGCCTCCTACGGCGGCTGTCCCGCTGTCAAGATCTTGGCGGAGAAGCTTCCTCGTAATTGCAAGTTGATTGCTATTGATAGGAATACGCATATGAACCGTAGGTCTTCCCCAATCTTATATCTTGACTCTTTCAAGGATTCGTGTTCAAGATACAACAAGAGCTGATTTATCCTTGCCCATATCTAGACGTCTATACGTTCTCCCGCTTTACGGTCAAGACCAAACATGCTCCCAAGAGTTTCATACCTTATAAACATTTGCTCGACCCACAACCCAAGCTTGCGCCCGAAATAGATCTTTCAACTCCCCCTGAAACACCGCCCATTCATCCGTCCGTCCTTGACCAGGAGGATGACGTTCTAGCTGGAAGAGCGAGACATCAGTTTATTCAAGGCGTGGTCACCAAGTTATCTTCGAAGGAGGTCACCTTCGTTCGTCCTAGTGAAGAGGACCGTCCGGCTTTTAAAGATGTCGCTTTCAAAAGTGTCCCTGCGGCTAATGTTGATAGCAAGGAGGTCAATATGACGTACGGCGAATTTGACGGGCCGGAAGAGAAGATTGAGTACAACTACCTACTCTACGCCCTTGGCAGTACCCTTCCCGATCCTGTTAACGTCTGGCAACCTCTCAGCGGCCAGCCGCGGGTTACGGGAGATGAGCGAAAGCTAGGGAATAAGAAGCGTGGCTTAAAGTTCATGGCCATCCAATCAGAAAAGTTCAAGGCGGCGGGTAGAATCTTGATAATCGGAGGAGGCGCGTTGGGAATTCAGTATGCGACTGATTTGAAGGATGTGTATCCCGAGAAGAAGATTACGCTGCTACATTCAAGGACGAGGCTGTTACCCATCTACCCCATCAAGCTGCATGTCACAGGTAGACTCTTATTTTCTATCCCCTTCCTTCTATGGTTAAGCGCTGATAAAAATGCAGTTATGGAAGCCCTCACCAAGATGGGGGTCGATGTCGTACTTGGAGAACGAGTGATGACATGGCCCGATGAGCCTGAAGTGCTTGATGGAAAGACCAAATATGTTACTACTGATAAAGGCCGTACATTTGAAGCAGACATCGTTGTAAATTTCTGGACCCTGCGTTCTCCTTTTCCCAATTCAGTTGAAGAGACTGACGCATCAATCGTTTCAGCTGCCATGTACAGGCCAAAGACCCCACGTTTCCTTGATGGCGGAGCTTGACCCTGCACTCATTTCACCTATGACCGGTCGTATTCGCGTACTCCCCACTCAGCAAGTCTGTCCCTCCCGGCTAGCGTCTGTAGAAAACACGGAAAAGCAATTTTCCAAATCATTCATGCCTACCGTAACGCCTCCCTTGACCTCTTCATCTGCCACTTCCATTGGTTCCGACGAAGATCAGCTTCAAACCCAGAAAGATTACAATCACATCTTCGCCATTGGAGATTGTGCGCAGACTAAAGCTATCCAAGCTGGACATACAGCTTTTGGCCAAGGGGAAGTCGCTGCCAGGAACATTTTGAGGTTGATTGAGAAAGAAGGAGAAGCGGGAAAGATAAATGACGAGGAGTTGGAGGAATACGAGGCGCCTAAGCCTGCTATCAAGCTCACGCTTGGCATTGTAAGTCTTCTTTCATGTTTCGACAGGCAAAAATGTTGGAGATGGCGTTTTGACGGACCTCGTGTAGAAAAATGGGGTACTGGTAGACGGAGAAAGTGTGACGCCTAACAATACGGGCGAAGAAGACCTGCACGCCCTGCTCATGTGGTATGTCTTTACTTTCCTCCAGTCCCTTCTGTTGGCGGGCAGTGCTGATAGAGGATGTAGGGGACTTCCTAATGCGGTGGGGATGGACATCAACGAGTAAACTAGCATGGTCGAAGAGGTGACGACCCGTTGTTGATATTATCATACATACCATGCATGTTCGTTGTCTCGTAACACTTTGTATTTCGTTTTACACTGCCGCTGAATGAGTTCATGCGTTATGCCTTAACTCTTTCAAAATATAGGCTTCTCAGAGCAGTGTCGCGTGTTCTGTACTTTCGCTTTCACATTTTGATCTTTGCTCTGTACTACATGAAGCCAGCAGAAGCAGTTCAGACCCGAAAGACGGTTTGGGATGAAACACATGCGGCCGCGGAAGAGCAGAAATATTGATTTGAGTGATGGCAATCATTGCCACGAGCACACCATAAATGATCGGTGTTTGTTTGCTGCAGAGCGGGAAATAATGCCGTACTCAGGATGAGGAATGGTCAGTGGGATGGTGTAATGCAAGAGTGATTCTTCGGAATGTAAACAAAACACATCGCCAGAAGATGAGGGCAACAACAACAACCGACAATTATTAAAAAGGAAAGTCGACTTAATAGCCCCCGGTTAAAGGCGTTTCTTAGCTTCCGGGCAATACTTAATCCCGAATAAATAACAATGATACGACTTTATATGCATACGTAACTGACATTTACCCTGAAGGCAGGGACAACAACAATCACGAAAGGATCGTACCACCTTTTTTTGGCGAGGGGACGACTCGCTTCTTCTGTATTTATCAGTCGGCGTTATAGAGCCGGAGAGTGGTATTGGAACAGCATAGAGCACGTCTAGAGAGCAGATATATACCCGCGGCCGCCTCGTTACCCCCACCACGCTCTTTAAAACATCCCAGCAAGCATCCACAGAAAAAAATTAACAAGCAACTTTGTTGACGGCCCGAGAAATCCCCTCGTACGACGGACATTAGCCCCTGCTTCATTGTTTGGCGCTCCTTTCGGCCTGCTTCTTCCGAACGCGAATTCTTCCATGATAACTGTTTAACACGGCTTTCGCTATTCGCTTTTCCTCCTGCACTTTCATCCACCCGTCTGTCTCACAAGTGTCGAACCGACACTGTCCGACTATTTATCTTCTCACATCTCTAACGTCCAGGCGTTTTACTCGGCCGATACCGCGTAGACTTGGTGGTACGATCCTCTCGATTCACAACGTCCGAGTGCTGGTTGACAATCGACTTTCATACCACTTTTTGACTCGTAGTGGATAAGATCACCTCTTGATCTTTTCATATCCGTTTTCGACCTTTCTTATTTGCGAAAACTTTCTACCTGCGTTTACACCTTCGTTCCCCACGTACACCATGGACATCATCCTCGAATACTCTGATGAATACGTTCTTGACAAAGTCTATAATTTCCTCCTCCCCCATCCCCCGGTTCCCTCATCTCTCACATCGATAAACGCCACTGCTCTTTCGGAATCCTATTCTGGCTCAACGACCTACCACCCTTCTATCGAACCTGCCTCCCTTCTCCCTCGCGACTCTATCATTCGCCAGTCGATATCCCTTTTCACCGTCGCTCTTCTCGGCGCCTATGCCCTCTACTTCATCTTCTGCTCACTATCATACTACTATGTGTACGATAGAAGGCTAGAACATCACCCGAAATTCCTTAAAGACCAGAAGAGGAAAGAAATCATATCGTCCGTTGTTTCGGCACCGTGGATAGCGTTGATGACCGTGCCGTGGTTCGTCGCTGAGGTGAGAGGGCATAGCATGCTGTATGAGAGCGTGGCAGACTATGGGTGGGGCTACACGGCGTTGAGCGTGTTTATGTTCTTGTTGTTTACGGACTTTGGGATTTACTGGGTGCACCGAATTGAACACCATCCGGCGATCTACAAGCACATCCACAAGCCACATCACAAGTGGATCGGTCAGTTGCCCTTGTCTTTCCGCGAAAATGAAGGTCCTGTACTGATTCTTTGGCTTTTTAGTACCCACCCCGTACGCTGCGCTCGCCTTTCACCCCCTAGACGGCTACGCCCAGTCCCTTCCTTACCAGTACGTCTCCTTTAGCAATCAAGAAGCAGTATGAGCTGACCCGCTTATCTTAGTATCTTCCCATTCTGCTTCCCTCTCCACAAATATGTCTACCTGGGCCTCTTCGTCTTTGTCCAGTTCTGGACTATCCTCATCCACGATGGCGATATGATCACCGGCCACATATTGGAGAGGTACATCAACGGTCCCGCCCACCATACCTTGCATCACTTATATTTCACTTGCAATTATGGACAGGTGCGTCTTCTATTCTCATTGATATCTCACAAAATGTATTAGTGCTGATGTAAAGATGTTCCCTCTTGTAGTACTTTACTTGGGCAGACCAGTATTTTGACTCATATCGTGACCCCGCTCCTCATCTGGACCCTATCCATGACAGTTTGAAAATGATGAGAAAGAAGGGACTGATAGATGAAGCTGGGAACGCTATCCCCCAGGCTAGAGAAGGGAAGAAGGAACAATGAGTTTCATCTACATTCAGGACATTTTTCTCGTTCTTTTATTATAAGAGGACTGGGAAAAGGAGGAGAGGGCGTTCATAATTAATGTGGATTATGTGGAGTATAATGACTTTTTTTGTAACTTTAGAGTTAAAAACATGTGATGGGAAGGGCTGGCCAAATTGGCTTGAGTAGTGAAAAGTTCGAGAGAGACGGGAGAAAGGAGTGGAGGAGATAAGATCAGCAAAAACGTCTAGATCTACGTAGAGATATAGATGAACTTTAGAGCTTTTTTGTTTGACCTGGCTGCTCTGGCCGATTGTGTTCCTGTCCGGTTTCTATTTCTTAATTTTCAGCTTCACAAGGCTGGCCGACGACATTTTTGATTTTTTTTTCATTGCGAGCAAATTGTCTGTCGCGTTTTCCGCGCCTTCCAATCAATTCCTATTTTGCAACATCTAGCACGCCTAACTTCTGGAACACCTTCGGCCTCGACTAATCTAAATTCATGATCAATCCGTCTTTCCCTTGAACCTACTTGTTTCATATAAAAAAATCCCGCAAGGGTCTACGCCCAGGCAAAATATCGGACCCACCTATAGATTACTACGCCGTCCTCGGCTTACTGCCCGGTGCCGATACGGGAGAGGTCAATAAAGCGTGGAGAAAGCTGGTTTTGCTCGTGAGTCAAAAAGTCTTATTTCTTCTCTCCTTCAGACTCCTAGTGTCACGTAAACTTATGTTTTTGACGTAAAGCATCACCCGGATAAGAACCCTTCTTCTAAACAAAATCTTGCGACTACGCAAACCAATCCGAAAGAGAACCCAAATGGGAATGGGACGAGAAATCTAGAGACTGAAATGCTGAACGAAAAGATCCATCTCATCAATCAAGCACGTCTCGTTCTTACTTCCCCCCAACTGAAAGATGAGTGGCTGGCCTCTTTTTCCGCGTGGGCACGTTCGTCTCAAGGAATACAAGGTCTTCATGAAACGGGTGGCTCTTTGAAAGCAGGAGGTGGAGGAAGAGGACCACATGTCTTTCGGCATATTTCTCTGGATGAGTTTACGCCGCATTATGTGGATGGTACTGCAGAGAACGAACACGAAGAGAATGCGGACGAGAAGGAAGAAGAAGAGGAAGAGGAGCCGCAGTATTTTACCTACCCATGCCGTTGTTCAGGTCAGTTTATGATTTCGCTGGAGCAGCTGGAAGAAGGGGTAGAGGTTGTGGGCTGTGAAGGGTGTGGGGAGTGGGTGAGGGTAGGGTATGAGGTTGTGGAGGATGTTTAAGGGAGGTGGGGAGGAGTATGGGTGGAACGGATGGGGAGTAAGCGATTCGATTATTCGATTATTCGATTGTTAGTGATTCGGGGGGTTGGTAGCATATTTGCGTAGAACTTTTGGGCATCTGATGTTGAGGCTTTTTGTTGTATGAACAGTCTGTAGCAATAATAGCCTTGCCTTGAGATCTTTAATGAGGAAAGGAAGGACATTGGGGTGCTTGTTGTAGCCAGCTTGCTGAGGACCCTGCCTATGTCCGATGCGGAGGAACGGTGCAAGGAAGAGAGGGCATAATTTGTAGTAGCATCCGTCATGGCACGGTTCTTCAATTCATTTCATGCTTTTTTGATCGAAAACTCGAGAATGGCGGCCGTCGCCGATTTGATTCCCTGCTGATAAAATGGAAGAAGAAGAAGAAGAGTTACGAACGGGTGGAGGGCTCGAGGCGCGCTCGCGTGGATTCTCCCATCATTAGCGCTAGTTTCATTCTCCCTCTTTTCCCAACATCCGTCTGTCCCCTCGCCATACCCAGGCGTTCAGGTGAGTGCCCCATCCCTTGCCACTCGCAGCACGGACCACCAAGGAAGGAAGGAAGAAGGAACAAGCTGATGTAGTATGCTGGTTGACGTACACTGCCGTCCTTCAGGAAGAAAAAATTAGTTAACAAGGCATCTGAGGGGGTCAGACACGCCGTACGGTGCAATAGACGACGCAAAAGAAGAGATCAAGGACTCTTTTGTGAGTGTCGCGAGCTACGCTGAGGAAGAAGGTGCATATGCTGACGGAGCGCACGCAGCGCGATAACTGAATAATACGCTATTACTGAGGGGCAATTCAAAATATACATATCGACGCAGCACGCCGTACGCTTATCTCTTCAGACACTCCACGTTAGATACTAACGCTTCGCCAGATGTCATACAATGCTTCAGGCGGCTGGGGAGCCGGCCCGCAACAGGCTGAAAACGTAGACGATGGTGGATGGGGTGGACCTCCCGAGGCAGTCGAATGGGCCCCGCCCGGTGCTTGGCCTTCCGATCCCCCTCCCAAACCTGCTCCAACTGCTACAGCTGAGATCAGCCAACCTGCCCCTGCTCCAGAGCCTACACCTGCTCCGGTCCAAGCTGAATCAGTCAAGACTGGCGCAAGCGAAACCCAAGAAGCTGAAGATGGCGGCGGCTGGGGTGGTTCTGCCGAAGTTGTCAACCCGGCTTCCGTCCCTATTCCTCCTTCCACCGCTGCCACCTCCACAGTCTCCGCTGCATCCGTCTCTGTTCCTTCTTCTGATGTGGGTGCTGATGCCGGCGAGACCCAAGACGATAATGCCGGCGGCTGGGGTGGCGAACCCGCCAAGCCCTCTGCCGACAACGAGGACGATCGGACCGCTCCGGTTACTGGCAATGTTACTTTGAACGGATGGGATGGATCTCAGCATGCGCAAAAGGGCGTGAGCGATGGCGAATGGAAGCAGCCTGAACCTGAGCCTCAGCAAGATAACGCCGGTGGATGGGGTGCCGAGCCTGCGTCTTTGAAGACTAGCAACAGCGACAATGATGCTGGTGGTTGGGGATCGCCCGAGCCACAACAGGCCAATGGTGGCTGGGATGCTCCCGTTCCCTCGTCCAACGACAACGCCGGCGGGTGGGAAGAGCCTCAGCCCCCTGTTCGTGCTCCTAGGAGTCAGACTTCCAATTCTGGTGGATGGGACTCTCAATCCCAATCCACCGGTAATGGCAACGCCGGTGGTTGGGACAACACCGATACACAGTCTATCCACTCTCAACGTTCGCAATCCGCCGTTCACTCGGCACATCTCTCCCGACAATCCGGGCCCCAGTCTCAATCTCGGTCAATCAACTATGGCTACGGTGGCGGCCGGGACGCTTCTGATGTGGGCGTGTATATCCCCGATGCAGTCGTGAGTCGAGGACCATGGGACAGACCGTTTGTCATGCCGCAGAGCGATAATGGATGGGCCGGGTTTGCCGCGAGGAGGAGAGGTGGGGCAGCGGGAGGTGCGGGGAGGGGAGGGTATGGTGATAATGGAGGAAGACAGCCTCAGCGTCAGCAGCAGCAGCAAGGTGGCTGGGACGCCGAACCTGCTCAGGCATCCGGCGGATGGGGAAGTGAATCCGTCCAGCAATCTTCTGGCGGATGGAACGCCGAGCCTACGCAACAGTCCTCTGGTGGATGGGGAGCTGAACCTGCCCAAACCTTTTCTAATGATGCCGACGATGGAGGATGGGGTGCTGATCCCGCTCCTATCAAGTCTACTTCCACTTCTGTCTCTGCCTCTGCGCCTGTTCCCGCTCCAGCTCCAGCTCCCGTGCCAGCTCAAGCTCAGGTAGATAACAATGCTGGTGGCTGGAGTGCTGACCCTGTGCCCGCTGCCGACTCCTCCAGCGACGATGCCGGTGGCTGGGGTTCACCCGAGCCTGTGCAGAGGACACCCAAGGCCAAAACCAAGGTTGTGGATGATGCCGGTGGATGGGGTGCTGAGCCTGCTCCTGTACCTGTCCAGACCAACCAAGCTCAGTCAAATGACGACACAGGGGGATGGGGTGCGGAGCCCGCTAGCAATGGAAGTGGCGATACCGGCGGATGGGGTGACACCACTCAATCTCAACCCCAATCCCAATCCCAATCCAACTCTGGCAGTGGCGGATGGGGTGACGATACCCAATCCCAATCTCAGTCTCAGTCCCAGAATAGCGGCGGATGGGGCGACGAGCCTGCTCCTTTGGGCGAAAACAACTGGGGTAGCCGAAGTGGCGGGGGAGCTTCCCAACAGCCTACTGAGAGTGGGTTTGGAGGTGGCTTGCAGGGCGGCTACAGCAGTGGTGGTGGTGATGGAAGAGGCCGAGGCTTTGGGGGAGAGTGTCATCACTGTGGAAAGACCGGCCATATTGTAAGTTTGTCCCGTGATAGTTGTAAAGGTCAAAGATTGTAAGCAGGGCAGTTGCTGATATATTGTCCATGGGTAGGCTCGTATGTGCCCTGACACTGGATACTCTGGTTCTCCCAATGATTGCTTCCGATGTCAACAACCTGGTCACATGGTGAGTCTTTTTTGTTCAATTTTTCATTCTACGGGAAATTGGTTCTGATGTGCAATGTCGTGATTGTAGGCTCGTGAATGCCCCAACACCTTTGGCGGTGGAGATGCCTGTTTCAAATGCGGTCAGCCTGGTCACTTTGTGAGTCTTTCCATGATGTAATGCTTGAACAAATGGTTGGCCGAGCTGATCGATGGGAATCGCGTTAGGCTCGTGAATGTCCTGGCGCGTATGGTGGCGGTGGTGGCGGCTTTGGCGGCAGTAATGGTGGTTTCCGTGGCGGCTTTGCCCCTCCCGCTTCTGGTGCCAACGCTGTCACGAACGTTACTGGTGCCACTGGCTGGGGCTTCCGAAAAGCTTACCTCTCCCAAAACCCTAATGCCGGGGAACGTAGTCAGAGCTCTTGGGATTCCTCCAACTTCAACTCTGGCGGTGGTAACGGTGGGGGGGACAACAGCAACGGTTCCGGTACCGATCGCCCTGCTCGTACATCGTGGAAGGATGACGCCAGCTCTGGGCACAGCGCACTCTCTCGCGACAGAGACCTCACTGGCTGGTCCGTTCATGAAAAATGGGAAAATGAGAAAGTCAGTTTGCCCAAGCACAAGCGAGAGATTCTCGCAGGACAGTCATGGTTGGAGGAAGATGATGGCACGTCGCTCGCGGCTGAGGCGGTCGTGGAGGATGATAACACTAGCAGCGGATGGGGCGCGATGAAAGCCGCGCGAGCAAACCAACCCGAGCCCAAGACGGAAGACGACGGTGGATGGGGAGGAGCGCCTGTGCCTGCCCAGAACCAAGATGAAGATGATGGAGGATGGGGCGGCGCGCCTGTTGCTCTGCCCTCCGGCGGTAAAGAAGATGCTGGCGGATGGGGAGACAACGGGGGCAGCAATGATGGTGAAATGGGTGGTGGACCGGAGACGACTCCCAAAGCCCAGCCTGCGCGACTGAAACCCGAGCCTTCTGCTCAGTCTCAGCCTCAAACTGGTGGATGGGATGTGGAGCCGGTGCAACCTCAAGCCCAAACTAGTTCAGACGACAACGCCGGCGGATGGGGTGCTGAACCTGTTAGTAACGGAGCGAACGACGATGCTGGTGGATGGGGCGCCCCCGAACCTAAGCAAATCTCCCGCCCATCTAACGGTGGTGGATGGGGCGCGTCTGAACCTGAGCCTGTAAGCAGTGGCGGTGGTAGTGGATGGGGTCAACAGGGCGGTCGAGGTAACTTTGGCGGCAATGTTAGTCCTCTTGCGTGCTTTAAAAAAAACATAAATAGCTAACGTCGTGTAGGACTCTTCGGGCACTTCTATTAGCAGTCAAGCCGGTCGTCGCCCAGGTGTACGCACCCCTTGGGCGGAGAGGTCTGTTATGAAGACTAACCAAACTGGGAAGTGGGGCAACGATGGCTTTGAGCAGCTTGAGAGAGATTGGCAGACGTATGGTCGAGGTGGCTTTGGTGGTCGCGGACGCGGTGCACGTGAGTGTTTTGCTTTAGTTGAGGTTGTATGACCACTTTGCTGAACATGAAGTTTTCATCGAATAGCTCGGGGACGTGGTGGATTTGGCGGTGGTTTTGGCTCTCGCGGTGATGATGGTGATAACTTCCAGTCTAGGGACAATGGATGGGGCGCTCGTGCTTCTTCCAATGCTAACGATAATGGTGCCTTTGCCCCCACCGCTTCCAATGTGAATGCCGGTGGTTGGGATGCAACTCCCGCGCCTGTTCCCGATGCGTCGTCGAACAACGATGATGGCGGATGGGGTAGTGCGCCTGCTCCTGTTCCTGCCGCTTCTTCCAATAATGACGATGGTGGATGGGCTGGTGAGCCTGCTCCTGTCTCTGCCCCTGCTGCCCCGTCAAACGAGGATCATGGTGGATGGGCTGGTGAGCCCGACTCTGTGACCGCACCTGTGCAGTCCACTCAAGCTCAAGCCGACGATGGCGGATGGAGGGGTGAGCCCGAAAAGCAGAGTTCTGTTCCAGCATCTACTGCTCCTGTCCAGGAATCTGCATCTGCGGATGATGACGGTGGATGGGGTGGCGAACCAGAGAAGGTTGAGGTTGCTCGCGGCCCTGACTCCATTCCAGTCTCCGCTTCCAAAGAGGAGACCAAGCCCGAGGAGGACGACGGTGGATGGGGTAATGAGTCGAAGAAGGTCGAGGCGCCTGTTGCTCCTGCGCCTGCTCCAGTTGAGGAACCCAGGACGGAGCCTGAAGATGGCGGATGGGGTGGAGAGCCTGAAAAGGTCGAGCAACCTCAAGAAAAGCGACCCGTTGAAGCCGAACAGCCAGAATCGAAAGCTGACGAGGAGTCCAAACCCGCCATCAAGGCTGAAATCAATCCCGCTTCCGATTCCAAGCCTTCCTCTGTCGCAGGTTCGGTCAAGGCCGAGTCTGTTTCTTCCAAGCAAGACGCTGAGCACCATACTCCCAAGTCGGTCGCCTCTAGCCTCCGGGAATCCTCTGCTCCTCCTTCCCAAGGCGCTTCCTCCCCTCGACCCTTTGCTCAGCCGTTTACCCCTCGAACTGTGCAAAACTCGCTCCTTTTCGCTAGCCCTGTGCAGCGACACATCTCCCCAGTGCCTTCGATCGTGGGTGCCGGCTATCTCGACGGCCGAGCGTCACCCTTCACCCCGGGTTACATTTCCCCTCTTGCTGCTCCTGGGCCTTACCCCATCCCTGCTGCCCCTGTCGGTGTCCCTCCTGTCCCTGCTTACACCGCACCCATTCCAGTTATTCCAGCGGTGAGCCCGCCCATCCAGCCTTCCGGCCCGCGATACTTTGAGCCTGCCAGGTCCGACTCTCGAGTCTCCATCAAGACGCCTAATGGTGCGCCTGTCATGTCACCTGCTGGATCCAACGCATCGCTCCCTACAAGCTCGCCCGTTGGCCAGGCTGGGTACTATGAAGTCCCCCATGTACCTGTCGGGCAAGAAGGCTACTACCAGCAGGCGATGAACCCTTATGACTCCATGTCATCTCATGTCAGTGTCCCTGTTGCCGTGGGCGGGCAGGGTATGTCCGGCTTTGTGGAAGGTCCTGATGGGGCTTATTATCCCGTCAGTCAGCAGCCTGGGTATGGGTACCGACCGTTTGGGTACGGTATGTGAAGACAGGCGACATCTATTACGTGTGGCGGGATGGTGTGCAGAAAGCTGGATAAAGAGGTAAAGATGTAAAAAAAAGATATCAGTGAATGTTTACGAGATTCGGGAGGATCATAGCTGGATATTTGATAAAGTTTTCAAAGTTGAAAGGTTTCTTTCTTATTTATTTTACTTTTTGAAGCATAAGCATATTAGGGGAGGGCATGGAGATGTATGCATTTCGTTCGTTTTGGAAGCCTAGCATTCCCTATTCAGCTTCCTTTTTCTTATAATACTTCATCATATGACAACTAGTCTACAAGAGATTTCTCGTTATTAACCCATGGTAGATTCTTCTTGGCGAATCCCCCGGCTTTTTAATCCCCCGGGGAGGAGGGGGATTGATCTATACTTTCCATCGTCTACCTAACAACCAAAGGCCTAGACTACCCACGAAGCACGATACGGCGCAGACGATAAAGGTTACTCTAAAACAATGTGTACCATGGCATTCTGTCTGAGAATCTGAAGGGATGGAAAGGAGGGCGTAGAGGTACTGCGGTTTAGAAGATGAACCGAGAGAATGTCAGTCAATTCAAGGTAATAAAAAAAGGGAACGCGAAAGAACGTACGGAATAGACGACAGACCCGAGTGCCGCGAAATACGAAATCATTCCCCATGCTAAACCAAAGTTTGTCGGCCCGAAATGAAGCGATACGATCGCAGGCTTTTAAAATAGTCAGCTCGACAGAAGAAAGGAAAAAAAAAAAAAGACGACACGGGGACATACGGTAAGTGTGAACAGCGCGCCATACATCCCTCCCACACCTACACTAAGCACCCACAAGCGCTTCTCCCCTTTTCCCCCTTGTAAACCGGCTGCGGCAAAGACGTACACTCCACCGAGGAGGAGGGCACAGGTACCTGTCATGGCCGCTCTGCTCATTCTCACTTTATGGATCTGTTTCCATAGATGTGGCGGTTCAGGGTGTGCTCTTTCCCTATCGTCCCCATCCCCTGCCGCAATCGCATGATGATCATCATCATCATGTGGTGAGGGTGTAGAGGCAAGAGGATCGTCTTGATCGGGACGGTAAGCCGGGTTGGGAACCGCGGTGGGCGGCGGAGAGAGATAGTCTGCCAAGAAACCTGTAAACAGGCGGGCGAGTGTGGAGGAGAGGGAGATGAGGAATACTTGTGTGTTCCTCTGCGCCAGCGGGTTGGTGTCGGTATCGATATCGGTATCGTTCGTTATCGAGGCGTACGAGATGTTGTCAGGAGTGAAGAGGGAAAAGGGGGTGGGGAGAGATGAGGGTGTAGGGAGGAGGGAAGTGAGGATCGAACCGATGGAAGCGATTGTCATTTCGCCAGGACCGATGACGAGTGCGACGAGGATACCAAAGATCCAAAATCCTTGCCAATCGGCTATCAAGTCCCAAACGCCCCATTGCCCTGCTTCCGGTCCGGTGTTGTTGACGTTGGATAGGTGGCTAGGTTTGGAGGAATCTTCCGCCTCGTCACCGTCACGGATAGAAGCGTAGGATTGCTCGAGGGCTGGACGAGCGGCTTCAGGGCCACCGATAAGGAGGGGCGTATGTTCGGATAAGTGGAGGAACTGGCTGATGGGCGAGCCAGGCTCAGTGTCTTCATCTTGTCCTGGAAAGTGAACGTCTTGCTCGAGCAGTGGAGGAGTTGTAGGCTGGATGATACGCATAAATAGGGCACCAAAGAGGTTGACACCGGGAGATAAAAGCCCGAGGAAGAACAAGAACTTGACAGGGTCGAGGTCGCCGGTGGAGGGGGAAATGAAGATACGGAGAGAAGAAAAGGAGGAGAGGGCGAGAGAAGAGAGACCGATGAGTGAGAGAGGGAGCGAGAGGGACAGCGTGGGGTGGGTAGGGAAGGAGAGGGACGCTTAGGACGTGTGTTTCAGCTTTATATGCGGTGGACAGACTATACGGGGACATACCGCACGTGAGACAGGCAAAGTAGGAGCCGACGGTGGCTGCGCCGACCAGGAAATATGCGGCTGTGAGCCATACATACAGAAGCGGTGTCTCAGCGGTGGATGTCGCGAGTATGGCGGCGAATGACAGGTAGCCCGCTGCGCTCAGGCAGGCGGATACGAGGGAGCCTCTGGTGCAGCGTATCAGACGTCAGGTATTGAGTATGGGGATGCGCACAAGCAGACACCTACATCCTGGGGCCATACCTGTCCGTGAGAGATCCCAGGGGCGCAGCCATGAGGTATACTCCTACGATTCCACTGTGCGCCGGCTGGGTCAGCGGGGCTAGACGGCAGCGAGAAGGAAATGCAACGCACCCGACGACGATGGTCTGTGCCTGTGTGCCGTCGAGGCGGCGCATGCTGGCGACGACGGGCCCATAGGTGGCCCAGCAGTAGACGCCGTTGGCCTGGAGGGCGCTGGCGGCGATGGCGAGGCACGTGAGGGCGTTGGCGAGGGGGCGGGGCCAGGGGAGACGGGGGAGGCGGCGAGTGCCGAGACGTTTTGCGTGGAGGATGTGGGGGATGTCGGGGGAGGAGGTGGCAGCGCTGCGCTCGATGTCGTACAGCACCACGGGGGCGCGCTCGCTCGACATGGCCGTCAAACACAAACACTCCGTCCGGAATCGCCGTGCCAAATAAAAGCGGGAGAGGGCGGCGATCGCCGACAGCGCCCTACCCCGCATACGTCATAGTTCCCCCGCACGCAGACGGCCTTCATATATTGCAGACCCAGCGGCCCACCTCGCCCAGCCACATCCCCAATGCCACCCGCCAGCACAGACAGCCAAAGCACAGACTTCCCGGACCTGCCCCCCGCACCGCCCTCCCACGTGGTCGGGCAGGGATACTCCGCGCACAACCCCGTGCCCACCGTCCAGAGCTACAAGGCCACCCAGCAGAAACACGAGGAACAGGCCCACGCCTACGCCGAGATGGTCGAGAGGCGTGCGAGGGAGGCCGAGGAGCGGGAGCGTCGTTCCAGGGAGAGCCGCAGCGGCGTCGGAGGCGACGGCCATGCTGCACCCCAGAGCGGAAGTCCAGATGCCCAAGCGGGTAGCGCGCCCGTCAATGCCGGTCCCGACGAGGAGACGAATGCCGCCAAAGTGCAGGAGGGCAAGAAGACTGACGAGCCGAATGCTGCCTCGGGAGCTAATGAAAAGGCCCGCATGATGGAACAGATGAATGCCAACCAGCGTGAGTTGTTTGCCGTAGGGTACCAGCCGCTCACCTTTACCACGTCCAGTCAAACCTACCGAGCGCTTCGCAAAGGCGGAAAAGGGCCAGCGCCGAGTGCGCGACCCCATCACCGGCGCAGAGATCATCGTCAAAGATGCCGATCCCAAAGGCGAGTCCCGCCTCCGCTTATGGGCCCCGCCCACACGCCAAACCTGCTGATTGTCCGTATAGACTTTGACAGCAAGCAGCCCGCTACCAAGGGCACCAACGTCCTCTACCATGCCTTCCCGCCTCCCCAGCCCATCTCCGTCAAAACTGCAATGGAGAAACTCAAACTGATCCAATACGGTATTGCAGGCTTCACCTTCTTCATCTGGCTCACCGTCGCATTTGGTTCCGGTCTCTTTGCATTCTTTTACAGATCTACCTTGTGCTCGGTGTCTGCATTTATACTCATGACCGCTGTGAGCCTTGTGGAGAGGAGTTTGGAAAGGGATGTGGAAAAGGTAAGGCAGGATATGGGACGACAACGAGGCGAGGCGTTTAGTCCGCCTGTTCCAGAGAGTGTAGAGTGGATGAACGGGTTGATCAAGTTGGTCTGGGGACTTGTCGATCCGTAAGCGTTTCCCATCTTCCGAAAACCAAACAAA
>NC_006670.1:1338860-1361360 GCF_000091045.1 Cryptococcus deneoformans JEC21
CCATATCGAGGGCGAAGCCGAGGTTGCGCGCAAGCAGACTCATTTCGCGGACGATGGCGTAATCGACAAGCACGAACAAAAAGAACTCGATAAAGCGCATAAAAGGCAGTTGCAGAGTCGCGGAAGGGGGCCGGCACAAGTGAAGGCGTATAGGAGCGCCAAGTGGATGGCCAAGGGCATCACGGATCGATTGCCCGGGAATAAGCCCAAGACGAGAGAGCGTCAGTCTAATTTAGTTCCTTTAATCAGCCTGTTTGGATGTGAGCTAACTTTGATATGTAGCTACCGTTCAAACTGAGGTGTAAAATAATACCCACTGTAGCTAGCAAGAAAAGGATGTGTACCTATCGGAAATAAATGAGAATGATGAAGAGAAAGTGAATGTTATTAAGCAGTTGTTAGTGTAGCTTTTAGAACACGAAATCGCTTCTTGATATGTGAACAATTCCAGTACATTTTTGCGCGAATCTTTTAATTGTTTCATGTCCCTTGCTTACTAGCGTTGTGTTACCTTGGCGGCAAAATATACTTAAACGTGCGGACAGTCGGTTTGCATACAGAATATCAATGGAAAGAGCCTGATATCGTAATACAACAGGAGCTCATTCCTCTTCGTCCTCTCGCCCAGGAGACAACCTATCCCCATGAATGACACCCAAGGACCTTCTTCCTTCTCGCAGGGAAGCTGTGGGCGACGCTGGATGTCTCAAAGTGATAGGTGACAAATGAACAGCTGGTCTCGTACTGAACGGAGACGCAAGCTCTTGATCTTGGCGTGAAGAGTCGAGTGTGGGAAGTGGTGCACGTGTAAGCGGGGACTGCTGTGCGCGGCGAGAACTATCTTTATTTCGTTGGTTTAATGAACCAAATGATTTGAGAAGAGAACGTACAAAGGTTGTTCGGCATGGTTATCCATAACGCTCCCCCTCCTCCTCTTCATTCCGGTCCCAACTGCTCCCGAGTCTTCTTCCCTGCGTCTTTTCTCATGCCGCTCAGGGTATCCTTCCCTCTCCTTTGCCCAACTCCTTCTAGCTTCCCCTTCTGGCGCTTCTGGCGCGCCAGGACTTGGATGGCGTCTCGCAGCGTCTAGTGGCAACGCCCCAATTTGTTCATTCCGTACATCAAGCGGTTCAGAGGGTTTGTGTCTTGAATCTTCACCTCGATTTTCGAGTTCTCGTTCAAACTCGAGCCACCGGCGTCTATCCATTTCAAGGTCCTCGTCAAAAGCTTCGGCCTCTTGCATGTCGGGTGCGTCTCCAGTTGGATGGACAGGGACAGACATGGGAATAGAAGCGGTTACAGAAATAGGGGATCGTCTGCCGCTAGTCCCGAGATACTCCCTCTCTTCCTCTTCCTCTGCTAACCTTCTCTTCCTCTCAATCGCTTGCAACCTCTCCAACTCTCGTCGCTCTGCCTCAATCCTCTCCCTTTCCTTTCTTTGTATCTCCGCTCGATTATCATCGCTCAACTTGCTCCTTCCACTGATGCTGTCATTGACTACACTTTCGATAGCGGGCTCATCCCCTAAAGGACCAGACCGACTTGCACGCCCGCTCGAGTTGTTAAACCACCCGTTAACGTCCCCTTCTTCCGGTGCGAATCCTCGGAAAGTTGTACCACTTTCATCTAGTCGACGTTCTTCTTTCAGAGCGCGGTATGCTATTAGGTCGTTCTCCTGTACGGATAATCAATTAGCCAGACAGGTGTGGATTAGGAGACGGTGACGGACGTCTTCGAGTTCATGGATGAGTTGCTGGAGGGCAACATATCGCTCTTCAAATTTGAGGCATAAGCATTTGAGCCAAAGCTTAAGATCGGGTTGTCCTGTACGTACCCTGATACATTACCTGATCGTCCGAATATGCTGGGACATATCGGGGAGGGGCGAGTGGTGCTGGAGGTAGAGCAGGAAGTGATTCTTGGTCGGCCATGCTTCAAATGGTTGTTCCGCTTCCTGGTTTACTGATTCCAATCAAAGCTGGGATTTACCGATTTGGATAGTGCTGCTTTTACGGATTTGTGTATGTCTATAGGGAAAAGGAAAGCATGAGATATCGTTTGTCGCTACTATTTTGCTATTGACATCCGTCACTGTCCACACGTATTTAACATGACAAGCAGAATCTCCCGTTGTATCGATCTTCTGTCTCCATCATCATCCCGCCTTCTTTGAGAGGCGCTCACCGCCACCCATACAACGGACGATTATTATTACGCAACATGATGTTACCGGCTTGTTATTTATTTATTATCATTTTAGAATTTGATTCCGCTAGGAGTTATGGGTTGTTCTTTCGTTTTCAATCACGTACGTAGGGCCTGCGTGGCCGTCGACTTCTTACAAGTTTCAAGTTTATTTTCACCAGTTTGAGATGCGGGAAGTTTGATCTTTTGCAAGTTTGTCAAAGTGCTGGAAAATCAGCCCGACAGGGGATGACAAGTTTGCTGGGACTGTCCTTTTAACAGAAATCATGCTAGCGTGCCTCATTAGGGAACGCCTCGTGTAATGCACATCATCACGGTTTGCACTTGTGGAAGCTTGCTGTTATGTTGTAGTAGTGAACCTGCCTTCTATTTCAAAATGGCCAGGCCCCACAGCAAAGACAGGAAAAAAAAGGTAAAATGCTCATGTTATTACTGATCCTAGACAAAGGATTCGATTGCTGAGGATGGCTTCAAAAAGCATGTCTGGATAAAAGTGACAAAGGTCGTCAATGAATGAGTCTTCACCGTAACGCCCAACTTTGCCTTAATGACTTCATTCGTTGTGAGGATGGTTAAGCCACCAGAGAATATTCTGTGATTGGCCCTGCTGATGACGACCTTTTAAAACGCCGAGCAAGCACCGGCGTTTTGCAATAGTAAGCTTTCTGGGACTCAGCAAAGCTCTCCATGGTTCGAATAGATGCGGTGACAGCTGACTTGACTAGAAAGATTGGAGGTAAGAAGCGGCTCTGGGTGTTGATGAAGGGGAGGAGATGTACAGTCAGATTATTTCCATGAGCGACGGACGATGCGACGAGACGCAGAAGAAGCAAACGAGCTTTAGTTATCGTCTGTATGATTGTTGACTGACGAGGCAGGGTCCAGGGTTGCCCCACGTGTTAGCCGCATGCATGGGCTCTTGCAAGTTTGCTTCGCAAGTTTCTTTGAAAGTTGTCCGGCAGATTTCCAAGTTGCAGCTCAAACTTGCAGAACGAACCTTGGCAAATGCGGCGTGGCCGGCAACTTGAAACATGTCAATTTTTTGACAGGTTTGCGGAAACTCCCATACAAAATTTGCTTCCGTTGAACATGTTTGACCGACCGGAAGCAAATTTGTATGGGAATTTCCGCAAACTTGACAAAAATTGACATGTTTGAAAGTTGCCGGACAGGCCTGTCCGTTGTCCCGATCTCAGTCGGTTACACAGACGCATTCCAGTTCTTCTTCCTTCCCCTACCGGCCTGCCGCACAGGCTCCGACCGGTAGCTGCATAGCCGGGACAAGCGTCACTTCGTCCCTTCACGCTCTAAAATCATGACCTTACACGATTTGATAACTGGACCACCACGAAGTTCGTTTCCTGCGTTGCAATCATTATCCTCCTTGATATAAGGCCCTGATCCTATATTTCTTTTTTATAACTACAAACTAGACTGTTACAGCACCCAGTTGAAATATATACCCAGAGAACAACATCATGAGAATCACAGCTAAACGTCTTGCGTCGCATATCCCTCGTCAAGAATCATATATTGTTGCATCAAAGCGAACGCCTTTCGGAGCCTATGGAGGAAAGTGAGTGCACTTTCTGGTATTATTGCGGAAAGCATACTAACTGGTGCTTTGTGTGCAGATTGAGAGAGTTCAAAGCCTCCGAACTGGGAGGAATAGCTGGTAAGGCGGCGTTGGCAGAGTTGCCTCAAGGAATCAAAATTGACCAAGTCTTCTTCGGGTGAGCTGAGCAAATTCAGGCTTTCCAGATTTTAAATCAGATAATCTCTGACACCATGGTTAGCAACGTGACCCAAACCGACAACTCGACACCGTATCTTGCTCGCCATGTCGGTCATCTTTCGGGATTAGATTCCACCGTCCCTGCTTTGACTGTTAATAGGTGGGACGGTTTGGTACGGATTTCGTTCACTAGTGCTGACATTGATCTCAGACTCTGTGGATCTGGCTTTCAGACAGCTATCATCGGAGCCCAGCACATCGCCCTAGGAGAAGCTGAAGTCTGCCTTACTGGCGGTGTAGAAGCTATGAGTATGAGTCCTTATACTCTTTCTGGACTTACAAGGTGAGCTTTTGCAACAAGGGAGATAGAGTTGTCTCTAACATATAAACCAGGTACGGCTCAAAGTATGGCGTTGATCTGAAGATGGAGGATTCTTTGGCAGCTGCTTTGGTAGACCAGAATCCTGGTGGGCCCAAGACACCCATGGGCAGTGAGTGATACAGCTTCCATGGTGATCCGTGTAATCTCTGTTATAGTGCTAAGTATTTTGTAGTCACGGCAGAAAACTTGGCCAAGAAGTACAATATCACGCGTGATGAATGCGATGGTAAGTTCTGCCCTCATTTTAAATGTGCTCTGACTAATTTTGCATCGCGTAATGTAGCCTTCGCACTCATGTCTCAACAGCGCTATGCCGACGGTCTCGCCGCCGGCGCATTCGCTTCCGAGCTCATTCCCGTCACCCTCAAACCTATCAAAGGCGTCCCCCAAACCCTTGAAGCTGACGAACACCCCCGTCCCCAATCTACTCTCGCTTCTTTACAAAAACTTCCCTCAGTATTCATCAAAGGCACTGGTGTCGTAACTGCTGGAAATGCTTCTGGGATCTGTGATGGTGCTGCAGCGAATATATTGATGAGTGAGGAGGCAGTAAACAAATATGGGGTGAAGCCGCTTGCTAGGGTTGCTAGTTATGCTTGGAGCGCTTGTGAGCCCGAAATCATGGGGATCGGACCTGTGGTTGCTGTGAAGGAGGCTCTGAAGAAGGTGGGAAAGAGTGTAGGAGAAATGGATATTATTGAACTCAACGAAGTAAGTTCCGTCACCCTGGTGTTGTTGGGTTTAAGTTAACCTTCATACCCAGGCATTTGCTGCCCAGTGGCTTGCTGTTCAAAAGGAGCTTCAACTTCCTTCGGAGAAGACCAACATGTTTGGTGGCGCCATCGCCGTTGGGCACCCTCTTGCCGCGAGTGGGGCAAGGTAAGTATATTTTCTTGGATCTGTACATGTGATTTCATTTGACTGACATCGATATGATAGGATTCTGGCCAACCTCACGCATAACCTTCACCGACTGGACAAGCAATGGGCACTTGGAACAGCTTGTATCGGTGGTGGACAAGGGATTGCTGTAGTCCTTGAAAGATGTTGAGACGGAATGTAGCTGTAGGACCAAATGCGTAGATGTAAGAAGAGTAAACATACTGTTGTTTTATGCAAATACTATCGTGGCATCAACCACATGATTACTTTTAATCGCTTTCAGAGCATGTGTAGGGTCACTTGTCGCATGGCTGAAATATTCGATTAAAGAACGGTTCGGCATATGAGCCCCTTTCGAAAAAATAAAATAAAGCAATAAAAATAGATAGAAGCGTCGCGACGCGTCCTTGATGTCTTCAATCACAATAATCTCTTTCTCTTTTAATAAACCTATCTTTTCTTTCTTACAGCCCCGCTATTGGGATTCCAGTCTCAAATATTGACGCTCTTAACACATTTACCGACAGTTACTCAGCAATCCAAAGAGAAAAGAATGTCTGTTCCCCGACCAAGTCGATCCCCTCCTCCAGGCCCGAGCACACCCAATCTATCTTCCACTCACAATTCTACGAGTAACAGCGCTAGAGGGATTGAAGCTACCAAGGGGACCAGTTTATGGAATGAGATTCTGGCTAGTACCGATAGGCAGAAAGCGCTGGGGAGGAAGAATGTCATCTTACTCTGTAAGTCTGCTCTTTATTTTGTCTCTGGTAGAGGAGCAAAATGCTAATTGGCCCGTGTTTCCATATCGGTCTGACCTAATGTCGAGAAGCCGAACGCAATCATGGTCGAACCCACCTCCTCTCCCAATTGACCTCCTCCAGGAAGAAGAAATCAGCTAAACCAAATTCCGTCTTTTACTGGAACGGACAACCTAAATCTACCTCTCAGCCTGGAGACAGACGGGCTGGTCTGGCATTGGGGTACGAAGTAATTGATGCAGGAGAAGAGTACTCAGACTCCGCACCCCCGATTTCGGTGTTTTACCCGCCGTCTTCACATCCTAGTCTGCTTAAGCTGGTGCCTAGTGCCTTACCGCCAAAATCACTGGCTGTAAGTGCATTTCGTCTCGCTTTTATCGAAGACTTATGTGGAATCATAGGATACGGCGGTGATGATAGTGCTCGACTGGACAAAGCCTTCATCTATGGTATGTCTAGCGACACATCTATCTCTTCTTCTCGCCCTAACTTCCGATGTAGCTACAAGAACTTCTAAATTGGCTGTCGTGGGTTGAGGCGTGGGCATTGGGATCGGCTGAAAAAGGAGAGATTGAAGAACTGCATGAACGATGTGTGTGCTCTCTTGAATCAAATGGATTTGTCTGACCATTATAATTAGTACAATCATACCTGCAGCATTACACTGAGCCTTCGGCGACAAACACGGGCGTAACAGCTTATTCTGGTCTTGGTCCTCTTTTGCCCCTTGGAGCTGGCACTTTGACTCTCAACTCGTACTCTTCATTGGTTAAATGCTGGGGTTTTGATTGGCTGACTTATGACTTAGTTCCGGTATACCGATCATTGTTGTCTGCACCAAGGCGGATTTGATGGACAATGTAGCCGAAGAAATTGGGATCAAAGGTGGCCGATGGGAAGAAAGGACTGATTGGGTTCAGCAAGTTCTGCGAACTATCTGTCTTTCCTGTAAGTTATCGAACTTCCATCCAAGTTTTACGTATATGCTGAGTGTAAGCCAGACGGCGCGGCCCTTTTTTACACTGCTCCGACTCGGCCAACAACTTATTCTCTTCTCAAGTCATACCTACTTCACCGTCTCTACACCGTTCCTCCTTCTCTCAGCCCCGCTCCTACTTCTCTCACTGACCCTTCGCATATCGCTCCATCTCCAGCTCAAGGAGTAAGCACAAGATACCCTTTTGCGCACCGTGCCAACGTGTTGGATCGAGATGCGGTTATGGTCCCTTCTGGATGGGACAGTTGGGGTAAAATTAACGTCTTAAGGGAAGGGTTCGAACCTGAGAGGATTCATAAAGCTTGGACCGTCAGTTTGCGGTACCACGAGCAAAAGGAAATGGGAAGTTGCGGAGCAGACCACGGAGGAGACAATGGAGAAGAAGGCTTGGACGGCATATGGATGGGGATGATTCCTGATACATCTCGCGGCCCTCGACTTCCCGGTCCATCAGCGCTTTCCATCCAGTCTGAACCCGAACAGACCTTCCTTGCGCGCCACCTTGAAGTCCTCCTCAAAGACCCCAACCGGGATCCCCGTCAATCCTTCCGTTTGCCCTCTACCAGGAACGGACTATCTACTCCCGGTCCCGGCAGCAACTCTTCTGCTGCTAGCACTACAGCTGGTCTGGCCACGCCCGGTGTGGTGGGACCAATGATTGGTGATTCTCTGAGCTTGCCGGGCGTGGAAAAGGTCATGAAGGAAATGGAGGGTGGGAAAGAGAAAGAAGGAGAGGAGTTGAAAGAAAAGTTTGCGAGGCTGGGAAGAAGAGAGGGTAAGAGTTCGGGGTCAGGTTCCGGGGCCGCGGCTGGTGCAGATGGAGCGATAGGAGGGGAAAGAGTGAGAAATACTTCTGGGGGAACCCCTGCGATGCCGAATGAGGCTTTACATAATTTCGTGCGTCGCATCTCCCACTTGTGCTGAGTATCTAAAGCTAATGCGTAGACAAATCAGTTCCAAGGATTGCTGGCCAATCGAGGGAAGGCGGCAACGCCGGTCAAAACGCAGAGTTCGGGAGAGAACAAGTAGAGATCAAGGAGGCCTCCAGCGGCTGATATGGAAACGCCTACCAGAAGGGAAAGGGGAATATTGTAGATACGATATGGTGGGAAGGTCTGGCGAGCATGAACGATAATTCTCCTTATTCTAAGTAAAGGGTTTTTCGGTGTGAATGTATCATCAATAGCAAAGTAACGGACTGTGATCGAAAGTAGTGTTGGTTAAGGCGAACAAGCAATTAGCTGTGTTAATTAATAATGAGGATATGTGATTCCTGCTGCATTTTCCTTGAAAAAACTGTAACATATAAGTAAGTGTGCCATACATATTATAATTATATTAGGCCTCCCTCCCTATAATGGGTGCAATCTACAAATAGTACAATCAAGTACTGGGTCCCTCAGCTTAAGCTTTCTGATATTAGTTGATGACTGATGAATGATTGATGATAAGAACGAAGCGTATTATGGTGGCCCATTGACGAAAAGGGGTGAATTTCAATTTTCGCCTTGAGTAATAATTATATATATGTATGTAAAGCAGTTGATGATATCCAGCTTCCAAAATTTTCAGGAGTTTATATATGATGAAATATGAAATACAATTATCTCTTGGCGCGTATCAGATGATTAGTAGATAGCCGAAGGAAGTGAGTGTATCAAAACGAACGTAAAATGTTGACGCCTTCCGTCGTTCGTCACGTCGTTAGGTGCGTGCGTGTGCGTGCACTGGACGGACATAATGTATATTTGCTTCTATAACAATTCATCTGTGACTTGCTCAAAACATACACTAAAACATACGGAAGCTAGAAATAGGTGACAAAGGATTATGTATCAATGCCCACAGTGACAGACAACAACAACTACCGGATGCTATTATTATTGCTGCTTCATGGGATCCTTATGGGGAGATCTCATAAAAAAAGTGAGCCCAGTCCAAATGATACAAGTACTTGGAGCTTGTCTTGAGATTTCCGATGGGAATGGAAATGTAAGAGTCATCACCAGTACCACTGGGGTTCCACACCACCACACTACAATCAATCTTCATCAGCACACTAACAAATATTGCTGTTGTAAGTGCATATACTTACTTGTCAGCCCCATCCATTGTGCTGAGAGTGTAATATTGATTTGCTTTCAAGGAAGCATCAGGGGCATCAGATGTTCTGATGAGCACAGGTGTACCGTCAATCTTGCTCATCCAGGTGGCTGTGGAGTTCTGTAAGCTCATTGAACCAATTTCGAATGAAGATGAGAGAGATAAGGTCAATTTACCCCAGGTGGTGTCGTCAGATGGGATACTTTCGACGACCGCATACTGTCCGGTCAAGTAAGTCAGGCCCCACATTCCGGCGGTCTCGACAGCGGTGACGTTGCTGTAGTCATTGGTGATGAGTTCACCACTGTCGACTCCAGGCCCACCCATGGCTATGATTGCACGATTGAAACCACCACCAAACCTACATTCGTCCTTCAGCCTTTTTTCTCCACCACTCTATCTTCGATTAACCTACCAAGCAGTCCCGTTATTATCCGCGATGTTTCCAATCGCGTCGGTATAGTTGACGGTCGTGGTGGTGGAAGCCAGCGTTAAGTCATATGTCGTGAAATTAGCGGAAGCTCCATCATACAGCACATCTCCTTCGTCAAGCATGAGGATATTTGATACGGGCCACATGTGATTGCATTTTGAGATGGCACACAAAGCTGTGACAAGCCAATCGGCACCGGAGTGAAGCTGAAGATCGGTACATTTGGCAACGCCGTCTTCACCAAGAAGAGGACCGGAAGTAGCAGAGGAAGACGCAGCAGAGCTGGAAACGGAAGAAGCCGTTATCGTGGCAGAATCGGGCGCCGGAACAGCCATTGCTGAATCGCCCGTGAGTCACTGGCACTCACCCGTAAATCTTGAAGAAAGTGCAACTCACCCAACAATGGGATTCCTATAATCACAGCAAGCTGAATCTTTTTGACCATCTTGAAACACTCGTAGCACTATATAAAAGCTTCTTCCTTGGGAGTTCAATGCCTTAATAATTCGTGATTCAGCACACACTGTCGTCCGTATCACTGTTGTTTCCTGGCAGCAGCTGGGATAAAGAACTGTTACCTACTAGCTTTATCTATCCTGGACAGCAGCGCCAGAGACGCTCGCTGTATGCGATATGTTTGAATGTATCCCCCTTTCAGCCGAGCATAAAAGGTGTTGAACAGCAATTTAGGGGTATTTTGCCAAGCGGCCGTAGTCTGCTGTTCCTTTATAAGTTTGTGAAACGCGTTGGGCTTTGGATAACAGGAAGAAGGGTTAAAGAACTTCCTTTATTATCACATACACCATGATATCAATGACCCAATAATGCGCTGCTTTAATCCCTCTCATATGAGAATGCTTATGCGGTTGAAATTATAATTACGCTTGAAGATATAGCGGACGATAACCCTTTCACGTATGAATGGCTCTCATTACTTACTCGTAAATGCATAATGTCGAATCTCTCCAACTACGCATCATCACTCTCTTCCTCGCTGCTGCTCTCTTCTTCCCCACTCTCACTGTCCATACTCTCCAAAACGTCCACATAACCTTTGCCCTTTGCCCAACTTTCCCTCCATCTCGCCTTTTCCTCTTCCCCCTCCTTGCCTTTCTTACCAACCCCTTCACCTTGCGAGCTGCTCATCTCCCTCCATTCCACAAGCTCGTCTTCACCAACCAAATCTGTCTCATACATTGCACGAAGAATGATACCAAACCAAGGAATGTAAGCAAAAGGGACGGTAGAGACGCAGTACTGTTGAGCGTCAAGGATGAGGAGCGTAGGGTCCGATGTAAGGTTAGCCATTAGAGGGCCCCATCGTGAGAAGATCTTGACAGCAGAAGAGAGGATGGAGGTAGCGGGGCCGCGTACATCGATCTTCGACACAAAAAACTTGACGACTTCTTCTCGAGCACGTTCAAGACCGGCGTTGTAACCCATGACCAATGTACGTAACTCGAGCAAGGCATTTTCGATCTTGTGATCCTCCTCGTAAGCTCGTTGAAGGGAAGCGGCGGCTTCACTATAGAACGCCTTGTCCGGCCCGGCATCGAGTGAAAGGGAGGGAATGTCAGGGAGAGACGTAGAAGATGCGTCTGAGAGAGGAGACGAGGGGGCAGAAGAGGATGCGGCAGAAAGAGTGGAAATGGACGTGCTCGGGGAAGAAAGGTTGGACAGGCGGCGGCCGAGTTGCAAGAGCTTTTTGTTTCGAGGATGCTCGTAAGGATCTTCACCCTCATCCTCGGAATCCGAAGGAGGTTCCTCCTCCTCATTGGGCCAGAGGTAGCCAATAGAGTCTTCACCGAGGAATGAAAGAATCTCCTCTTTCTCGAACTCGTCCCTTTCCTCATCAGAATCCCAATCGTCACCTCTGTAAGGCTGCCTTCCAATTCTTGAGAAGTCCGGAACAACTACCCCCTTGCCAAGCCTAACACCGTTTCCGAGCAATACGCCCTTGCCAATCTTGCAACCGTGTCCGATGACGACACCTTCGCCAATCATACACTCCTCCACTACACATCCTTCCCCGATCTTGACATCGTCGAAAACATAGCTCTTCCTGATTATACTTCCTGCCCCAATTTTACAGTCTGCTCCCAGAGTCGATTGACGGACAAGTGTGTTGTGGGCGAGGGCCGATCTAGGACCAATAAGAAGAGGACCACTCAATGTCGTTGTTCGGGAAAGAACGACTGATTCCTTGGCAATATACACATTTCCAGCTCTCAATTCATATTGCGAGCCTCCCGGTTCGTTCAAATCAGGAGCGAGCGGGAATGCCCATCTCCTTAAAACATCCCTAGTGACTTCACCAAAGGTTCTTGTATCTCGTACACTCTCCACGTATCTGCCGCCACCAGCTCGAGCATCCAGACTTTCCTCCTCTTGGCCTACAACATGAACAGCAATCTTCTTACCGAGAAGCTCGGATGTAAGGACACCATTGACAAAATGTCGTCGGAGGTCATGGTAGTCAAAGTTTTCAGTACAAAGAGCAGGTACATCGGCCTCGCAAATGTCAACACCAAGGTCGCGGTATCCCCCTTGGTTGGACGATGACGGCGAAGTACCAGACCATATTTCATAAGTGTCGATGGTAGCTGGGAATGGATCGAGGAAGAGAGATGAGGGGAAGCTGATACGTGGTTGAGTAGGTGAAAGTGGGTGGGGAGCATAGTGCAATAATCTGGAAGAAGGTGGGTGGACGAGCATGATGGGTGACTCGGGGTGAGGACGACCGCCACGACTGACGCCCATGGTCATGATAAAGTTTTTGTCGACGTCACGGCGCTTCCTGTGGGCATCTATAATTTTGGAGAGGTCGTAGTTGGAGATAAGAGGAGAATGTACGAGGATAAATGGATTATCAGGATTCAAGACCTACTCCAATTAGCACTTTGGAAGTGGAAAATAACAATAATACACAGACGACTTACGTGCATGTCATCCAGCTCACGCAAAGCATCACCTGCTGATCGAGCTGTTTGAGAAGACAAGCAATGAATGTCCAGCATCGCTCTATAAGGCGAAGACTCGACAAAAGTCCTAATCTTATCCGCATGCACACCACAGAAGATGAACACTTGTTTGACCTTACTCAAACTCAAGCTCTCCAAAGTCCAAGCCAAAAGTGGTGTTGAACATAACGGCAAAAGAACTCGAGGTTGGTCTGTACAAAGAACCTCAAAGCGACGGTTGTAGGAGTCTGCGAGGACTACGGCTTGTAGAGGGGCTTCGTCCACATTGTCCGCCTTCTGTAAAAACAAGATGTCAGTGGTGTTCATGGCTGTGAAAATGACTAACCTGTTTTGGTTCGTTCTTTTGTTGGTGCTTTTTAGGTGGCATGTTACCGGCGGATATGTGTAGCAAAGTCGAAAGAGATACTCGAGACGTTCATCATTGTTCATAGCCAAAAGTCGCTAGAAAAGAATTAATATCAGGCTCATATTACGTAACGTCATATGTGCTTCGAGGCCTCCACATACCCGGTTACAGTCTACGTAGTAGTAGCGATTACTATAAGTACTAAATTCACCGTGACTCCTAGCTGCAAACGCTTACAAATTCATTGACTGCATCTCCACATTGTCGAATCGAATACCTCGCAATGCCACCTCGGCAGCATTACATTGTCAGTAGCGATGACGATGACGATGAGGATTATCAGCCGTCTGATCCCGAAGTTGCACTGCTCGATCTCCTTCATGATGGATATGAGCTCTACGAAGAAGATTACAACGAAGATGACACCGACGATGAAGATGAGGAGGACGATGATGGTTTAATGGTCGACGAGAATGGAAACATCATTCGAGATGATGGCAATGACTTTGATGACGACCAGGAGATGTCTGATGACACCGAGTCTCGGGCCTTTGCCGATCTCCTCGAATTTGCCCAAGCGGTGGACGACGGTGAATCACCTCTCGCCTTTCTGTCGGGTAGGGTATCAGGTTCATTTCCCAGCATTTTACATCGACTGGCAATGAGGAGTGATTCCCGATTTAGAAACAATGATTGGGCTTCAAAAGTCAAGAAGAAACAGACGGTGGCGGATCCGAAGGGGACGGAGCTATTGAGGAGCGGGGAATTTGGAAGGGTCGGAAACTGGCAAGCACCTGGTAAGGCTGGGAGACAAAGGTTGAGACGGTGGCAAAGGGCAGTCAAGGGTTGGAAACCCCCGAGATCAACAGTGATTCATATCAAAATGCCGGACAAGTTTGAGAGACTGACTATGACTTACCGTTGATCAGACAAGCCAGCACCTCGTACCCAACGAGCCTGGAACAGTTGTTGCGTACTATCCCTCCGTACCTTACGTCGGTCAGTTTGCTGGGGAAGATTACTCCATCTTCTGTAGGTCATCCTTGCAGATAGTGAATGGCCGTTCTCTGACTTGTGTCATTAGACACGGCGACCCAATACTTCACTTTACATCTTTATTCTACGACGCAATACTTGAAGAGCAAGGATAACATCCATCAACGTCGTACTGCTCGCCCTTCTGATTCAACCCGACTCACACTCACACCATCCACGCCTCCCGCTCAGGGTAATCAGGTAATCGAGGACGAAGATCAAGGCGGACAGGAAGATGATTGGGAAGACGAGGATGACTATGTCTCTCGACCTTCTGTCATAGAGGATTCTAGTATGAAGCGCATCAAAAGAGTGCAAGGCGTAGAAGGAAGATGGACAATCACTGACTGTGATGCCGATAAGAAGGGAGAGAAGTGAGTTTGTTAGATATTGACTTTCAAGACTAACTTCCTGTAGGATGATTTATTCCTCGATCACTCCTTACGTCCATATGCTCTATACAGATGAGTTCGATCAAGAACATGTTGAGCTTGATTTTTCCGACCCTCGGGAACGGGGAAATTACTACAGGTCTGGAGTACGTTTGGACCAGCTCCTGAAACATAGACACTTCCCGCTCATCTCATTTGTTTGTAGATCTGGAGTATCAGATTCTCTGCAGATGGTAAAGAGATTGTAGCAGGAGCATCTGACGGAAAGATCATGGTTTATGATATTAACGCCCAACGACGATCGTTGAGTGTTTCTGGTCATGCCGAGGATGGCAAGTTTCCCCCCCTGCTCCTCCATCTTAATCACCTTGCTAACCCATTGTCTATGCAGTTAACGCCGTCTGCTTCGCAGACCATTCATCCACCAACATCCTTATCTCTGGTTCCGATGATGGATATATTAAGGTCTGGGATAGACGATCTCTCTCTTCGCACGTACCTTCCGGTGTCCTCGTCGGCGCTACTGAAGGTATCACTTACACTTCGCCCAAAGGTGACGGTAGGTATATAGTGGCAAATTCGAAGGATCAAGCTGCAAGGCTGTATGATCTGAGGAAGATGAGGAGTTATGGGGATTTTGTTGATGAGCCGAATGCTTCTCAAAAGTATGGTGCTGCCGGTTTTGATTGTGAGTTTCTATGTATTCGAATGATGAATGCACTGTGCTGATCTTGCCGACAGACCGAGACATGCGCTACCCTCGATCAGAGCCTCGCTCCCACCCACAGGATTGCTCGGTGATGACCTATAGCGGTCATTCTGTCCTGCGAACGCTGATCCGATGTCACTTCAGCCCCATTGAGTCGACTGGGCAGAGCTACATCTATAGCGGCAGCGCTGATGGAATGATTCATGTCTGGAGTTTAGATGGTCGAGGTGAGTGTCTAATTGTAGCCAAACTTACAAGATGCTAATGGCCATTTGGTTGCAGTTGTTCAAGGTCCATTTCATCGTGCCATTTAAATACCGTCACCTTTTGCTAATTATCCATTCCATAGTGCTCGATCGATCCGCTTCAGAAGGCCTCTACTCGAGCCAAGGTATTTACTCCGATCCGTCCGCCCCCGCTCACTCCACTCAATCCTCCCGCACAAACCTCTTTGGCTCCTACTCTCACGCCGTGAGGGATGTCGCGTGGCATGGATACGAGCCTACTCTCATGTCGACGTGCTGGGATATGATGGGTAGTATGCGAAGAGGCGGGACAGTCGCGAAACATGAATGGAAGGGCCTTGGCAAGAATGGGCTTGCTAAGCTAGAGGACTGGGAAATAAGAAGGAAGGAGGAGAATGAAGGGAGTCGGGCGACAAATTAGATCGAAAAGGTAGACTGCGGTTGTATTTATGCGTTTGGCCGTTTGTTTATTGTAGTGAATTCCTTTTCGACTGTATTGATCAATAATTTCATGCTGGATCCGTATGTATAATGCTATGTCTTACATCGTTTGCCTTCTGCAATAATACTACAAGTAGTAGTTTGATGCTGCCCACGATTGTGTCGCCATGCGATGATAAAGGTGCAATGGATAGCAGCGCTGAGAAATAAATAAATAAAAAATTACCACACTTTTGGTCAGCTGATGGAACAACACATCTAGAACTTATCATTGATGAATTGCTGGGCCCTTTTAGAGCAATGATTTTGAGAAGATGTGCGGTATAATAGTAGCAGGCGAGAAGAAAGAGGTGCCGTACCATTATTTAAAATTCGATTTCCTAATAATGGTGTCTAAATTTACTCCTTTCGCCACTGGAATTCCGAAAAGACGCTTTTCACTGACTTCGGTTTCATTCACCTGACTGCTTCTTTTTCCGATACATAATACGGCCCATCAATCATGCTTTGCATGCTTGAATGTACAGACAGACAGCAGATCACCGTTAACACCGACTCACAAACGATACATCGACACAAACACAAATAGATTCACCACAAGTTTGCGCTGGAAAAGGCTCTCGACAGCCGACTCTAATCGACGATTCTCTTTCCCAGACAGTCGACACAGCCTTTGGAAATTTTATGGTCGTAAAATCTACAGCGGCAAAAAATATGTCTCATGACACTCGTCGTGACCAACGAATTTCAAGGGATGATCAGCTAGCTTCGGTATCAGGTGTCTCAGAGATTACTATCGCGGAGTCTAGCACCAGGGGCCGTCTTTCGTCGTGCGATACAAATCCTGCGAGTATAGGTAGTCGCTCGCGAAATTATGAGGTCAAGCATGAGCCTGTAAATCTATCGCGGCGAGTAATGAGACGGGTCGAGCATGCGATATTGAACATCTCTCCAGCATTCTTTTGTGGGTCATTCTTGTTTGTTTTGCGGTACCGTAACTGACAATCGGTGGAAACGATCGGTTGTATAGCTTTTAATATGGGCACAGGCATCACATCAATTCTTCTGTATAATTTACCTTTCAACGGTGGCTGGTTACGTCGCCTCGGAGTGGTAGTGTTTATTTTCAATGTCGTCCTCTTCATTCTTTTTGCTGTTGCCAGTGTTGTGAGAATATTAAGATGGAAGGGAATCTTCTCGGCAACGCTGAAGAACCATTTATCGGGGCTGTACTGGGGAACGTTACCAATGGGCTTCATCACAATAGTGGTATGTCCAGGCGAGTCTCCGCATTGGGGTACATTATTAACTGAAGATGTCAAGAATATGATTGCATTCACATGTGTACAAAATGGGAAGATGGGCTGGGCCAGGACAGCGATAGGACTATGGTGGGTAGATGTAATACTTTCAGTCATCATCAATCTCGGGATGGTCTACGTTATGTGAGTTCATCGATCTGTGTTACTGAAACATGGCGTCTAATAATTGTGTAGGATCACCCGCCAAAATCATACTACCGAGGCTATGTCAGCCGCTTGGTTGCTGCCTATCGTCACGTGCGTTGTCGCTTCCTCTTCAGGCGGCGTGGTCTCGTCGGCTATCATGTCGTATAGCCCTCAGCTCGCCAGATCTATCATCATTGTATCCTACATCGTCTGGGGTATTGGTGTTCCTTTTGCCCTTTTTGTCATCTGTAACTACCTCCATCGCAGCTTTTTGTATGGTGCTCCCCCCGTTGCAGCGTTGACGAGCACTTATCTTCCTCTGGGTCCCTGTGGACAAGGAAGCTTTGGTATTATGGCTTTAGGCAAAGCCGTTCGCGAACTGGCGTACAACCACGGGATAGGTTTCGCCGTAATTCCTGATGGTGTGGCAGATGCTGTTTTGAGGAGAAATATCATTTTGCAAATGGCCGACGCCGTCTACACAGGAAGTTTAGTTACAGGCCTTATATTATGGGGTTTGTCGTTTTGCTGGTATGTTCTAGCTACGACAGTGTTGCTAGACCATTGGTGGAATACGAACAGAGCATACTTCGGCAGAGAGTCATTTAGTGTAGGGTTTACCGCCCTGATTTTTCCAATTGGCGTCTGGGCTGTGAGTGTTTGACGTAACTCCTGGATGAAAAAGCTGCTGACCTATGGGAAATAGACGGCCACAACAACGTTAGCAACTGAATTCGATTCATTGGTCTTCAAAATCCTTGGTACAATAATATCACTTCAAGTCATCTTCAACTGGATCTACGTCATGCTCTTGACAATTTACAAAGTGTGTGACGGTACATTATTCATAGCGCCTGAGTTGGATATTTTCCCCGAAAGGAATCCGCCGTTAAGATGGGTGAGGCATGCTTCAGCTACGGCGAAGACTTGCAGAAAGGAGGATATTGAGCTTTCCTTCACTTCCACAGAGGAAAGACGTGTTGGATTGGGGGACTCTTATGGGGAAAATGACTAGCATCGATTGGGTGCGGTGAGTGATACGTAACGTTGAGCCAACTATGATCAAAATTGAATATAAACATGACAATTAATGTAAGCAATAATAGATGACATAACCATATGGAAAAATCGACAGGATCATCAGCATTATCTACTTCCACGTTAGAAATGTTTACTACGTACTATTTCTTCTTTTCGAATACTCTCCAGTGGAACCCGGCGATAGTATTATGGGAATAATATGTAGTAGTTATGTGAAATTTGTCAACGATGAGAGATGAACTGTAGCGCTATAACAAAATGGGGGTGACTCACACTATGGTTATTATCTAAAACCATCAAAGTGACAGTCTGGAGGAATGAGTGGGAAAACATGTTAAAAAGCAATTTTCTTTATTTGGCTACTCCTACTGGCAGAAGAGTGCCCTATATAGCTCATCAAAAGTATTGGTGTACATTGAAATCTCAGTGTCCTTGCGTAATCCATGGCCAAAGGTTGCTCGCTGACGAAGAAGTTGCGTTGTTCATGCAGCGTATCGCCTTCTTGATATGTTCCGCTCCTATCATTTGTTTGAGAACCATATCACGATAATTGATGGGTTACTTTGGGTACATGACGTCGTATCGCTCCAACTCTCCTTCACTGCTCAAGGACGCGAACGGGAATTTCTGGAATTTGACTACTCAGGAGCTCTACGAACTGAAGGATCTAACGGAAAACGAGAGATGAGTTATAATATTGGGACGAGTGCCCACACTGAGTCAGTTAAACAAATATAGGAGAGAAGTCATGGATTCTATCTTTCGAGAAGACAAGACAAGACTCGCTTTGGGCCGTGAAAGCTGGTACAACCAGTGTGTATCATCACATTGTGAGCTTGCAGAAGGAGGAACCCATGGGGTGGCAGACCTTGAACAGCTGTCGAATGATGTCTATGTGGAACGAAACGAAGGATATTATAGTGATGGACATGAGATTGAGGTTGGGGAGGAGATTAGTGAAGATCATAATGTCACCATCATGGAAAGAAATTATTCGGCTACGTAGGACAGAGGAAGCATGATGCAGCAGACGGAGAACGACGATTGATGACAGATACGTGGTTTTTGTTCTATTCGCTGGTCTCGTCACCATTCAGCAGTTTCGTCCTTCCATCTCTTCACTGAGAAGAATTCCTCATTTGATGGGTGACGTCGTGCCGACGCAGCCATCACGTTGGTGGATTCAATATATAAATACTCAGGTCCCCTCTTCTTTGCAGTCCAGCTTTGAATATACTTTTTTAGAATTCATGCCCATGTCATCCATCCCTACAACAGGCAACCGCACCAAACTTGCTTCTTCTTTGGCGGCTTTTCTCAAAGAAGACGGTAAAGATCTCCATTTGGGTAAGGGGAGCCAGAAAGCTGCCGCGGGCTAAAAACTGACACTTTCACTTGCCTTGCTTTCCATCTCTTTTGAAAACAGGCGGAGATGAAGACTTCCACGCAGAACGAAGGAAGCACACTGAAATACTAGGGATTCACAGGATTCAAGGAGCCCTTGAAGTCCCTATCGGAGAGGTTCAATTTACTGCGATTAGGGGCCCGCACGGTTGTATACCCCTTCGAATCTTGAAGTAAGCCCCTTGCCAGGATTAACATTTCCGCGTAGAGGGTTCACGCGATTGGTAGGCCTAGTAATCCAGGTGACAGGGCCTTGGTATATATGCATGGAGGCGGGTATACCGTTGGATGTGCAGATGACTTTGAGAGGGGTCTCAGAGTTGTCGCCGAAGAGTCGGGTTTCACAGTGAGCATAGAAATGATAGAACTAGCAACGGATACGCTTACACTGCATGTGCAATCATTCCTAGGTAGTGATCGTCGAGTATAGACTAGCACCCGAGTACAAGTTCCCCACTCAATTGGACGAATACGAAGCAGTCGTGGCCTGGCTCCAAGGCGAAGAGGGAAAGAAGAGAGGGATCAAGAAGGTTGTGGGAGGAGGCGACTCGGCAGGGTGAGTCATTAGATAGTCGAACAACGAAATTGACACAATCATCAGTGGAAATATGACGGCAGCTCTTGCCCTTCGTTTACATGACCAGAAAAAGGCAAACCTCGCAGCCCAATTGCTTCTCTACCCCGAAGCTAGGGTCCCTTTTGACACTAAAGCCTGTGCCGAGAATAATTCGGGATATTACCTCGAGGCAAATGGTATCTTCTCATTTGCCGACCATTATTTGCCTCGGGGTGTTCCTCCTTCGGATAGGTACATCTCCCCGGGAATGCAAGATGTTGGGAATTTGAAAGATTTGCCGCCAACATATGTCTTCACCGCTGGTTTTGACCCGTTGTAAGTTTACCTTCTTCATTTCGCTAGCGAATGTGTTCTAACAGTACCTGTTATCGGGTTTTAGGCGGGATGTAGGTGTCGAGTACGCTCACAAATTGCAAGAGGCCGGCAATGAAGTTGTTTGGAGACATCGCCCTGATCTCACGCATGGTTTCCTTCAATTCGGGCACTGGAGCGAAGAGTGTGAAGAGGCAACCAAGGAGGTCGGGAAAACTTTGAAAGATCTATAATAATCATCAGGAAATCTTAGAAAGGAGGGTTGTAGCGCCACTTTAGTGCAAAATCAGTATTCATTCGATATTTTAGGATGAATGCCATGGATAAATGTCAACAAGCAGGGCCCATTGGTAGAGGAAATCCATGATATCTGCAAAGTTTAACATATCTATAATGCATACGCAGATGAACGATGCCTTCTTATTAGATCGTTCAAGATGTTTGCTACTCTGCTAAGTACAACTTAACTACTCGAATGCCCAAAAAGTGACATCAACAAAGTTCAAACAGGAGGAGCAATGGTACTCTCCATCCTAAGGGTCTTGTCGGTAGGTCCCTTGGAAGGGGGGGCATGTCTTCGGATCCAAATTCTTTTGAGCCACTTGTAGAGCTCAGTAGCACCGACATACACAATGATCATGCCGAAGATAATACCCCATTCCCACCTGGGACCGTCGAGCAAAAACACCTTGTTATTAATCACAGGAATGTACACGACAGGGAACTATGTTCATCATTAATTGACGTCGTAGGCCAGATAGATGGAAAAGGGCTTACAGCGGAAAGACTGAGGACAACGACACACCACAGCAACACCTTGTTGTCACGCAAATTGATTTGGGCCAACCCTTTGTTCAAGTGCTTACACTCCAAAGCATGGATCATGAGGACAATAACGAGGGTGGCAAAACAGGCAGCTCGAGCCTGATAGACGGGATCACAGATGCTGGGATCATCTTCGTTACAAAAACGACCTAAATCTCCCTACTCATAAATCAGTAGTCACCCTTTTTCAGAGATGCAAATTGAACTTACAGGATAGTATCCCCAGAGTACAATGACGAAGTTGACCAAACTGATGGAACCCATCAGGAAGCCGTAGAAGATCAGGTCGATGTAAAATTCGAGGGTAAAGATTTGATGGTATACTTCGGGCCCCTGCTCCATGGCGTCGATAGCTGTAGGTTCAAGACCTAGGGCAAGGGCTGGAGGTCCGGCAGCGAGAGTGTTGCTAAATGGGAGTCAGCCAAGCTTCGTGCAAGAATCAGGTAGTGACACGTACATCCAAAGAGCGGCAACAGGTGACAGGGGGAACACAGCCTGACCATTCTCATCCTTGAAAGCGAGACCAATCATCAGAACGATGATTTCAGCCAAGTTACCCGAAAGCAAGTACTAAAGAAGCCAAATCAGCTTTGTTTCCATCACATCACATCCATCGAATCACTCACGAGCAAGAATTTAGACAAATTCTTGAAGACAGAACGACCCTTCCTAATAGCTCGAATGATGGTGCTGAAGTTGTCATCACTGAGGACGATACGCGCTGACTGCTTGGCAACATCGGAACCAGTACCCATGCCAACGCCCACATCGGCACGCTTGAGGGCGGGGGAGTCGTTGACGCCATCACCAGTCATGACTGTGCTTTGTCCTCGTCGATGAATGGCATCGACCATTCGAACCTGGGAACTGTCAGCCAAAAACATACCATTAGATGTTAAACGGCTCACCTTGGTCTCGGGGGCGCAGCGAGCAACGACAAGAGGCAACTCGGGCAGTTGATCAATTTCGTCTTCGCTCAAAGAGTCGAATTGCTGACCTGTCATGACGGAAGTCTTTGAGTAAGTCTTATCAAGAATACCAATGTTGAGAGCGATAGCTGTCGCGGTAGCAGGGTGATCGCCTGTCAACATCCGAGGGGTGATACCAGCCCTGAAACAATCAGCAACAGCGCCAGCAGATTCCTTTCTGGGTGGGTCGAAGATACCAGCAAGACCGAGGAAGTGAAAATCGGCTTCGAATGCGTCTCGAGGGGTAGATTTGACTTCGTCGACCATGCTGACAGGAA
>NC_006670.1:1366360-1373860 GCF_000091045.1 Cryptococcus deneoformans JEC21
ATGGACGAAGAGAAGCGAAGACCGATAGTAAATAGAACCTGCGAATATCCATGATTGATAGATAAGCATGATGTCGTATGAGGAATTTTATTGTAAGCAAAACATTACTTTTGACAGGAATATACAACCTAATCACAGTATAAAGCTGCCATAGCTATATAATGTCAATCAATATAGGTGAATCATCGATAGTTAATGACAGGACATATATTATTATAATGCCAGTAAAAGAGGCCGATCTTCTGGTATGTAGCCTCGCATTGCATGGGCATGATGAACTCAGAAAATCTTTGATGGTCTCATCATAATAATAAGCAGCTGCATGACCAATAACATTATGTCGTTGTAGTTCGTACGTGACAAGATGAGTAAAATGAGGGCGTCAGTTTTCCTGATGACATTATTCTCAATGGCTTATTACACTACATTTAGCGATGCTCAGTGAGTAGCAAGAAGCCGGTTTTTGAACTGAGAGGAACAGGCAACACATTGGAAGTTGTTGAGGATGTATATGCTAGCAGCGTTACCAGTAGTACAGGGTAGCTTTCATGATGTGAGCTTGTCTATTCGAAGATATTCTGTCACTCAGCCAGTGCATAGCCTAAATAAAGACAGGAAACAGAAAACCACATAATAAGCAATCTCCCATATGTCCAACCCCCCATCCCCTCCCCAAAGACATTCATTTCATTCGTTGAGTTCTTCATTCATGGGAAACGCAAACATTTTTGAGGGGATTCAAATTGGAAGCCTTTGCTCATATTGCATATCTCTTTCGTATTCAACCCAATGATTGATTAGTAATACGTTTTTGGGGGCAGAAAAAAGGAGAAATGAAATATGCGAAGTCTGAGGAGGATCCTTCGTTCCATTCTATATGGCTAAGTTTTTTCAAAATGTGTAAATATAGAGCATGGATGTTTTATTAATACTTATTAACAAAACACCGTGCAATACCTTGCGGCGGCTGATCATTGAAATTAGCGGTGCATCATCATCGAGGGTCGACTGACTGCTCGTTCAACGGCTCAAATATATACGCATAACATTTATTACTATTTGATTTGTAGCAGCTCTTGAAGAAAGTCATCTAAACACGCAGCTGTAAAAGTAAAATAACGAAGTTATTTGTTGTAATATATGCTGTAACAAGATCACGATATTTGACCACTAAATGGTATATATGCACATATTCGCTTTTTGAGTAACAACATTATTTGAATCCCAAACGTTGATAGCCATCCTCCCGGAAGAAATATGATGACTCTTATCATTGCCACCGCCTATTTCGACTCAACTTTCTTTACCTGTTTATCGGGGATGAAGAACCACCAGATGAATTGGATCATCCTCAATCCTGCCAATACACCACAGGCACCAGCAGAAGAGGACGCATCGAGTATTGCGCGCGAGACGAAGGCTCCAAGTAAAACCGATAAACCACCCGCTATACGGATGTCACGAGAGGGTGTATATTTGAAAGCAAATAGTAAGGGATCGTTAAATATTTCGACCCATGTGGTGGTGAGAACGACAGTAGTGTTCATGGGACTGGCGATACGCTATGGCTATCGTTGATAGGAGTCGTTATGGACAGATTGATGGACATACCTTGCCTACAATGCCTTGTATTCCCATTGTTGCTGACAGGAACCCAAGAGCAGCCATTCCGGTAGGTGAAGCCCAAGATGGTCCCTCTCGACTCCTACAAATGGGATGAGTTCCGACCTATTATCGACCTTAAAATAAACACTAACGAAGCAATGCCGCTTTCACCAGAATAATGAGCCGTGAGAGCAGCTGCCATAGCCAAAAGTGCCTGCAGTAACGTTGCAATCGCCAGCCATGTCCTCTTTTTCGCACCCGACCAATCTCCAAATCGACCTAAACTTGTCCCTATCCAGAAACTCAACAGACTAGTCAAGGCCTGCTGATCGGGCTTCTGGAAGCCAAACGTCCGCCTCGATCCTGGGGCAAAACATCGGGCAATGGCCACTCCTAATTGAGCGACATTTCCTGTCTGGAAACCACACCAAACGTAGCAAGCGGTGAAGGAAGGGGCAGATGTGAAGCCGGTGAGGAAGCAGGCGTAGATAGAGATAAGGTCGGTAGAACGGGGAGCGTCAATCTCGGTCGTGAAATAAGATTTGACGCGACGGTGGAAAGGTTCACGTCTGTTAGGGACAATATTGTCGACAGAGGATGGTAAAGATTCTTCACCTCCCATGATTGATCTGAACGATAACGGTCGATCTCTACGGGTGTAATACCCGTATGACGAAAATAGCAACGATTCGCTAATGAATGCAGTGAAATTTTAGTGATGACGATGCAGCAGCGTCCCACAAAGTTGGTGTGAGTGGCAGTCAGTGATGAGAATGAATGTTGAAAGAAGAATTGAAGATATGTAAAGTGCTGTTTAAACTTGTTGGGTTTAAATTAATTCTCTGTTCAAGCAAGATGACTCGGAATTAACTTCCCAATCCGTGGTATGGCCTCGGCGGGTAATAAGAGGTGTTTAAGGGAAAGATAATTGGCGCAGCTAAAAAGCGAGTGAGTTTGTTGGACTATTGGTTATTTGTTAACTTTAGGATAATTCATTTCAAATTTCCTATTTACGTTTTTTTTCGTTTATCGTTTTCGTAATTAACTAAGTTTATTTGATCAATCTAAGATTTTTAATTGAGGCAATCGGCTCTTCACTCCTCCAAACGGATAACTTCCATCTTCTGCAATCCACTATACTTCTGCAGTATAAAGGATATTTCTCCGCCAACTGCCCTCCTCTAATCCTCCCAAGCTACTTGGTTTACCCCTTCATTTCTTACTTGGAAGGAGGGGGTTCCAGATATTCTGTCGGCACGCTGGCCTCTCAAGTTCTGACTTTTGACCAGCAGCGCAATAATCACCGATTAATCAAGTCACGAGCAAATGCACTTGTTTAAGCAACATGCACAGCACACCACGATACCTTCTTTATTGTGGATTCTCCGCTATCCTTCGTTTATGCTTCCACTTATCAAATGTTAAAAATAGGACCAGTTTTAGTATCAATTATTGTTATTAAATGTCACCCATCATCCCTCCTCTGTAGAGCGTCATATACCGGACATGCACCAAACTCCGCTCCCATGATCCTTGACATTCTCTTCGGCTCCTCTTCATCTTCGTTTTCGTTCGCTTCATTCGTCCATCTACTTGCCCTATTTACGTTTACCTTTCAGCTAAACGTCACGGAATGCTCAGGCAAGCCACATCTCGCTTTCTCTCGTCTACCCACCGTTCTATCCGACCTCTCTCTACCACTGCTCCCTCCTTCATTCGTATTCGCTCCCAGGCTTCCGAACCTTCTCCCGCTGAGAGGCCCCCTCCTGTTCCCGAGAATGTCAATCCTTCGCAGCCCTTTGAGCCTGAAGTGAGCAAGTCTGAGGGTACCGCCAAGGCTGCGGAGACCCAACAGGCTGAAGAACCTGCTTCTGCCGGTACCCCACTCACTCCTCCTCAACCCGAGGTCGTCTTTGGTAACACACATTCCGCCGCCTCCACCACCCCGGAGACGGAGCCCAACGTTGAGAACCCTGACTACTCTAAGCTTCCTTCCTTGGATATTGACCAGGAAGCTGCCGCCATTTCCGAACCAGCTACTGGGAAGGATCAGGAGGTAGAAGGTGGTGAAAGGAAAAAGACAGGCGCCGGTAAGAAGGAGTATGTGAGCTCGCAAGAGAAGTCTAGGAGGATGTGGATCCGGGCTGGGTATGGTGCGTTGGCGGTTGGTGCTGTTGGAGCTGTTTTAGCGATGGGAAATGACGAGACAACTGTGAGTACAATGTAGCCTTCTTTTGGACTAAAACTGATGAAAGATAGGGCAAGAAACAGGGAGGATTCGTTGAAACTTTCCAAAATAACATGCTTGAGCTTTTCGACGTATGCTTCATCCCTTTCGATATGCTGCAGTCGCTCACATTGTATGATAGTTTTTCAACAAGCCTGCTTTCCAGACTCTTCTTCCCGATCCTCTTCCTCCTCCACACCAACGCCCTTATACCCTCTGCATTGACCTTGAAGGACTCCTTGTGCATTCCTCGTGGGATGTAAGTCATTTCTTATCTAAGAACCCGCCCAGAAAAAGCTAAGCAGGTACAGAGGACTCACGGCTGGAGGACCGCCAAGCGACCCGGTGTCGATTACTTCCTCGGCTACTTGTCACAGTTTTACGAAATTGTCCTCTTTTCTAGTCAGCCTCTTTATGTAAGTCATTCGTAATTTATTCCCTCCTCTTCCTCAGTACTCACTATTCTGGATAGACCGCAGCCCCTATCGCGGAGAAGATCGACCCTTACCAAGCGTTTATGCCCTACCGTCTCTTCCGTGAATCTACTCGCTCTGTCAAGGGTAAAGTCGTCAAGGACATCTCTTTCCTTAACCGTGACCCTTCCAAGGTGATCGTTTTGGATGTTAACCCTGAGCATGTGGCTTTACAACCCGAGAACGGTATCGTGCTCCAGCCTTGGAATGGCTCCCCTGGGGATAAGGGCTTGGTGGATATGATCCCTTTCCTCGAGTGTATGTTTTGTTCTTCTCTTCATCCATTCTTATGCTAAAATTTCCCAAGCGATCGGTATTTTCAACCCTGCGGACGTCCGCCCAATCCTCCAAGCCTACGCCGGCAAGGATATCCCCATCGAATACGCTAAAAAGGAAGCCGAAGCCAAAGCTAAGGCCATCGAGGAATGGGAGAGAGCTCACCCTACCGCTATCACTGGTGCTGGGAGCGGATTTTTGAGTAGCATTTTCGGTAGTGTCGCTGCGGTAGGTTCACCTTTCATCCCTTATTTGGTCTATGATGCAAAAGCGCTGATATTATATATAGCCCGGATCATCTCGGCCGAATCAGCCTATGACATATCTCGAGCAGAAACGTGCCCAGGCGCAGAGGATCTATCAAGAGGAGCAAAAATACTGGGCTGAACATGCTGACGAGTTCAAGAAGTAAGTTTTCCGTATGCTATTTGCGGTGCATGTTAACGGTCTGGACGTAGGTTGATCGAGGAAGACAAGCAGCGACAGTTGGCGGAGATGAAGGGTTCCATCTTGGGTTACTTGGGTGCGCCTAAAATGCAGGACGGACCGAAGGAGGAAGTCCTGAAGGCATAAGTTTTCAAGACAACAAGGCTACAGTATCCGCCGGGAAAGTCGTGGGTTCTGCTGTACAAATAGTGTGAGGCAGCGATGACACGAATGAAGACGTCTTGAGCATGGAAGTTTAAAGAGCACACTCTCAAAAACGATTAGTCGGTCAGAACCGGGGGAGACGAAGTTGCGAAGTGGTCACTTCTATAGCAAGAAGTCAAAATATTGGTCTTTCTTCAGTTATGCATATATGCATTTTACTTTTCACCCCTCAATTTCGCCCAAACGACGATGTCAATATGGGCTCCCAACCTTATCCATCTAGTGCTTTTCGGATTTTTCGGCCTCGGCGACGAATTGACGGATGCTATAGACGTCTGGAGTCAGCGACATGACCATGAGCCCTTTTCCCTCTGCCGTTCGCTGCATTGTTTCCACCAAGAGCATCCTTCTCTTTGAGTTCTCAGCTGCTTTTCTAATTCGCTTGCATCCCACGCCGATTATCTCAAGGCTCCCATACCATCCGAAACCCATTTCGGCAAGGTGATACAAAATGGAAAAAAAAAACTCACAAATCCTCCTCCTCGGGAGTCTCGCCGGTGATGGTTTTGTCGTCAGATACGGAAACAGGAGCAGAAGAGGCAGCGGCCTTATCTGAGCCACCAGTAGCGGCAACAGCGATGCCAATGGTGGAGATAATGGTACCGAGGGCGCTGTTTATGGTGGTTTCGAGGTTGTGAGTCGGTAAGATGAGTTTTCAAGTAGAGATGGAATGTCGGAAACGAGTATGCGGCGGATGTAGAGGGGATTGCGAGGAATAAACAGCGAAAATAGTTTGTAGTTTGTGATTATCGCCAAGTAACGACCCAACAGTATCCGAACCGAACGGTTAAAGAGTCGAGTAATTAGCCTCCCAAGCGCCCAATCACGGATCCTAGCAAACCTACAGGTACTCGTTCTGTGGCCCAATGTCAGCTATGTTCGACAGACTTGTCCCATTTACAACTCACCTTGATAGCACGGCCGGCGATCGTGTAGGACATTTTGGAGTGGTGAGAATGTGGTGGTGCGGTGAGAAGAAAGTGATATAAAGAGGATGCAGGATACGAGTGTAGCGTTGGCGGGGCAGGGACGAAGGGATCAGACGCAGGGAACCACATCCCAAAACGCCGATTTTCTCCGAAGGTGGTTCCTCCATCCTCACTGTATTTCTCGCGTCCACGATATAACCACCGAAATATTATGACTTCGAAGCAAAAACAGTAACGCACACAGATCCGTACAACCCCCCCACCCTAGCAACGATGATCAGCCTCTCCTTCTTTCGCCCAGCCACTTCAAGCCCCCGTATCGCCCTTTCGCTCCCTAAGTTCCTTGCCCCGAAAACCCCCACGCAAGGTGTCCAGCAAGTCAGGTTCAGAGGACAGTTAGCCCCGAAGAGAACAAAATACAGGAAGGCTGCCAAGGGCGCCCCCGGAGTACGTGTTCGGTTTTGAATCTGTCCTGAAGACAGCACGAGGCTAATATCTGCTGGTGTAGACTCAAATACCTATTGTTCGTACTTTTAACACGACTTTGGAAAGTCACTAACGAGAGCTGTGTTCGACATTGCTTCACGACTTTTATATTCGCGTCCTTCACTTCACAGGGAGGTTCTTTGAAAGGAACAGTTCTCCATCACGGCACATTCGGTCTTCGCGCGTGCTCTTCCGTCCGAATTTCTGCTGCTCAATTAACCTCATGTCAAGCAGCTGTCCGAAGAAAGATCAAACCCATCAAGGGCGCCCAATTTTATCTTCGTGTTTTTCCCGATATTCCTGTGTGTGTCAAGGGTAATGAGCAGCGTATGGGAAAGGGAAAGGGAAGTTTCGAGTACTGGAGTTGTAGGGTTAAGCCGGGCAAGGTGATTATGGAAGTTGGTGGTGGGGATATCAGGGAGGAGATCGCCAAGGCTGGTAAGCCTTTTCCGTTTGACATTGTCAAGTTTCTAGTCTAACGCTGTCTAACAGCGTTGAAACTCGCACAAGCCCGTCTCCCCCTTCAAACCGAATTCATCACTCTTTCTTCCCCTCCTCGACTCGGCCGCATAGCTACTCCCGCCCTTGCCGACCCCCCTTCGGCCCAACCGATACCAAACAACTTGGCGTACCTCGATGCAAAGGAAGAAGGGGGAGCGAGGAGGGTTATCATGAGAAGAGAAGAGAGGGCTGTCGAGGAGATTGTTGATGGTCTGCAGGGTTTAGAGATGAAGGATGCTGCCAAGGGTATCGATGGGTGATTGGGTCTTATGCAATTCTCTTCGGATCGTTGGTACGTGCTCTTCGTGTTTGGTGTTTTACTGCAGGCTGCACCATTGGTGGGAGAGATTGG
>NC_006670.1:1378860-1443860 GCF_000091045.1 Cryptococcus deneoformans JEC21
GAAACTAAATGGACCGCCATTTAATCGAGAACTCTTCTCTCTTTTTTTTCTTCTTAAATTGTAGTTATATGCTTAATTAATAAATTCTTATCATTCGAATTCCCAGGTACCGGCGATTCAACGGAGTAATTTTATTATTATCGTGGGACCAGCAGAGATTTACCTGTCAAAAAGAAAGGTAAATTCCGGGATCCGGCACTGCACGCTCGCGGGTATAAAGTATCTTCTGTTTTTAAAATGTTTCGAGACAACCCTAGTATCTTGTCAGTCGTTGTATGATCCACGGAAAATAAACACTATTCTGCTTCTGCTGCACCATGTAAAAAGCTACCAGATTCAAGGGTCAAGTTATTATTATGAGGTCTAATTTCTATTGGATTCTATGATGAAAGCAGAAAAAATAACGAAAGTCCTTTCGTGCGCATAGGTTTTTAGAGAGCAGCCCTTTTCGACCTTGCCCGGATCTTTTTACCCCATTTGGCAAATGCGAATGGGATACAAGCCATAATGATGGCGATACCGGCTAAAAGAGAAGCTGCCCCCCCGTTACCAAGACCGTGAAACATTTGAGCTATCGGATAATTTAGCGACGCTTCTCGATGACAGGAAAGGGGGCTTACGAATGAAAAGAGGCATGGCAGCACCTGCAGCAGATCGGACGACAGTCTTGGCAGCAAGTGCACTAGCAACATAATCGGGAAAGGCTTCAATCAAATATGCGTTGGCACTAAAGTAAACCAAGACCTGTTATTAGATATTAGAATCGTTAGCGTTTACTTTGTAATTCTAAACGTGAACTTGCCATTCCGAGACCAAAAGGAATACCGGCGCTCACAGGACCAACCCACGAACCACCGCCGGGAGCGACATATGGAGGGGAAGTCCAGCCGAAGATAAAGAGAGAGATCGGGACAAACGGGCCACCGATGAGCATACCAGGAAGACGATCTTCAGGCTCAGCTTTGTCGCCTTTGGCAACGTATTTTTTCTCCAGCCATGGGGTCACACACAAGGCAAGGCCAACACCAATAAATACAGGGATGAAAGTAAGACCGGTCTTGGCGTCATCCCATCCGTAATCCTCGTTGAAAACGACAGGGAAGGAGAAAAAGAAGGCGTAAAGAAGACCGTAGACAAGGGAGATATAGAGAGACATGCAAAGTAAAACGGGCTCCGTTGCAAGCATTTCTGTATGACTAATAAGCTGTAGTCCTGTTAAACGTGATGATTGACATACCAAAAGGTCGGATAAGGGTCTCGATAACGATCTCGTTCAAGGGCTTTCGGAAAATTTCTTGTTCGGTAACATAAGAATCATCTTGAGAATCGTAACGCATTTGCTTAGCGCGTTTCTTCAATATAGCAGGGGCGAAAGTCTCGGGAATGATGAGGGAGGCAAGCCAGCTAAAATAACTTTGTCAGGACGGACTTGGGTCAAAGAAAACAAGTTCACGTACACCACGCCGGCAGAAATCATGTTAACCCAATAAATCCACCTCCAACCAGCGTATTTTCCGATAAAACCCCCAATCAAAGGTCCAATCACGGGTCCTGTATAAGGAGCAGCCGCGAAGATAGCGATGGCAAAGCCTTCAATGACAATCAGTTTTGTTGAGCTGAAAAAGGATAATGTTTGCTCACCTCGCTCTTCAGGACCCCAGACATCTGCAATAGTACCACCAGCTAGGGTAAGAGGTGCAGAGCCAAAGAATCCACAGAGAAATCGAGAAGCAAGAAGGCATCCAATATTGGGAGCAAGAGCACATGGAATGTTGAAGATGATGTAGATGGCAGTCGGTATAGCCCAAAGCCATCGTCGACCGAGCAGTTCCGAAAGTGGTGACCATAATAAGGGACCGGTCCTGATCGGAGAATTTTACGGAGTCAGCGCGATAAATAACCGACGCGGAAAAATTCATTTGCCGCCGGCAACTTTTGACGTACCCGAAGCCGCAGACAGTTAACGACACGGTGAGGGCAATTACTTCTGAGGAGACGCCAAAGTACTCTTCTTGATCGGGGAAGTCACCAGTAACGATAGCAGAAGAGAGGGCCACTTGAATAACAGCGCAGGAGACGATGCCAGTAATAACTATGAATTATAACTGTTAGCTAAGTTCTATTCTTCGCGAATTACATGAAGAATATGCGAATGTTAAGGAATAGACCAAAAGCGACTTACTCCATCGGCGTGACTTGCTCCAGTTCCTAGGGTTCTGAGGATCACCTTCTTGAAAGGTAACTAGCTTCTTCTCGCCCATTCCGCCCTTCTCCTTATCGTGGAGAACAAATCGGTCCCCATGTATAGTCGTAGCTCGGGAACGCATAGGCTGAAGTCCGTATTCGGCATCATTTGCCGGAATGAAGCCTTCCCGTGTTTCGATCCGATATTCTTGAGTAATGCCACCTCGAGACATATCGGTGGTAAGATATGGGAAGGCAAGATCCGGAGGAGCTCGACGGCTAGCAGTTGTCATGGTTCGCTGAAGAGGATGGCCATAATCGGCTGTTCGATGACTAGTACTGGTAGGGATTCGTGTAATGTGGTCATGATCATCGTTGCTGTCGGTTATGGAGATGGTCCCTATTCTAGAAGAGACTGGAGAAGGTGGTAATGTTGTAGAGGTAGTAATCGTGTTGGGGGAAGACATGGTGACTTTGAATGATCGACGTAGTTACTACAGATGGTTTCAATTAACGATAGACACAGTCTGATGAAAATTGGATGACAAGATAAGCCGATTCATGCCTCTGAAGTTGATCTTATATATGAAGTTGTTGACGAGAGATTCTTGGTAGAGATCTCGTTAAGAGATTGTTGATAGGCCAGCTTTCTGCGTTTCTGCTCCAATGGTGAGAGTTTCTGTCGAGAGTTATGGGAATACTCCAACTATTACCGCGGCCGGAACGAGCGAAATGGTGCGTCGCGACGAGCTTTCGCACTTGCGGCCGATTTCCCCCACGGTGGGTGTAAGTAGGCTCGGCACCAGCATTTCGACGGACATTGGCCGGTCTCCGACGAGGCACGAAGGTCCGAGGAAGGCTTGTGTCGAGCCCTAGCTAGTGGTGGTGGAAGACTTCAGCACGTGGCAAATTTTATAGCGCTGACCTTTCGCATGCAGAGGATCTTTATATATTAATATTCCCCGTGTCACCTTTGAAAATTTCCTCACTTTTCGCCTCCGTTCTCATCCATGACCCCCACAACCCCCCATTCAACCGCCACCGTTACGTAGACGAAAATCGTCTCTACATGTCTATACCCTTTTCAGATGTGCATGCATTGAACCATGGACATGAAAAACGTCGCCAAAAAAATCGTGACCGTGCCTGATTCGTGCCTGAAGGCATGGATTCGTTCGTGGCCGCCATATGCACGGCGGATATCACCGCCGTTTCATTCCTCGGTCGTCGTTCGTGAAAGAAGGGAACCGTCCAGTTTCTAGAACTTTCTTTTTATGTTTCTCCTTCTGTATACGTATTTTCTCATGTCACGGCTTCCTGGACCTTCTACTGCAGTATAAACGGCTTTAACTGCCTTTATTCCTATAAAACGCACCTATCCCGACGGCTCCTCTTTCTATCCCCTGTCCCTAAACACCCAGGAGACCCGCCTTCTCCAACTGTCCATCCTCAGTCACACCCAATCAACCGCCACCGTCCTCCAATGGTCCTCTCCCTGGCGGTGACGTTCCTCCCAGACTTACGGCCCCTCGAACCAAACAACAAACAGCAATCGCCATAACCTGGCTGCCTGTGCCCAAAATAGCATGCTAGATTTTGGATCTGATGGCGCGACTGGAAGTGGCCCGGCGAAGCTCTCTAGCTGCTAACCCTACAATACATGCTGTGCCAATGAAACTGTACAGCTACCTCTGCCTACAGATCCTGAACCTGAACCCTACGAGCTAAGCTTTCGACCAGTAATTCCGAAGGTACGCCTCCCTTCTACCCAGTCCCTTGATCATACCTCTGTGAAATCACCTAAAGATGCAGCCGGCTTCAGAAGCGACCTTCGCAACTATAACGGCGCTTTCAGACATCGACATCAATCCGTCTGGGGACTCAAAGGCATTCGATCTGTTACCCATTTGCAGCCGAGTCTTATCATCTCATCAGATTCATTTTGTCTGCGCCTGGAGACGCCTCTATTTATGCTCAGGTCGGTATGTCCGAACTTAACGAAGATAGCAGAGTCCACCAACTTGACAGAGTTGAAATGCCGTCAACTACTGTGATCGGCAATCCTCAGGCGGATTGAGCAGATGTCGCTGTGTGTAGATTTTTATATCAAATAACTCCTAACAGTAAGGCAAGACTGCAGCGAGAGCCTCATGTAAGTGCGTTTTACTTCACAGTTGTATAATATAGCTAACGTTTCCGCTGTAGGCAAATCTGCTCACGCCTACTAAACCCGAAACAACATGATCATCGTCGATACAATCTCCCTACAGTGGATGACGTCGCGACTACCATGCAAGCTCTGAAATAGAACCTAGCAGCGGCCGTGGGACCATACAGGAAACCTATGGAAGTAAAAAATCCCAACGTGTGAGCGAGAAAAGCCGCCACTTTTTACACCTCCATTTCATTCTGATTTATCACCAGCGAGGGAGAATATGGATGGTATTCCTAGATCCCATCTCGCTGAAGGGCGTAACTACCCATCATCAGTTATAGAACTTACATCCTCTGCTAACATCGTCATTTTACGATGAGGCAGGAACGGTACAAAAAGTCCCTATAGAGCAATCCTATGCCTTAAGGTCTTTTTGAGCGCCCAGGCAGTTTTAATGCGCTCTTCAATATGGGCCTCTTTTTCAAAAGTTGACAGTAGACACTTACTCAGTTCCAAATCCCAATGAGAATGCCTCCTCCTAGCCTTGATAATACGTCAAACACCGGGCCCGAGTCACAACACATCATTTATTCATCTACGCCATCTATCTCAACAGGTAAACTACCGAAACCCCCTCTCTTAAATTGCGCACTCCTTCAAACTACACAAAGTGACATTCTGATCCATTGTTCGTCATAGCACCAACATATAAATCACATGTACTGTCCAACAAACCACCCAACCTAATGAGAACTACTAGAGGTAACCTCATACCCCTTGGAGTGCTAGGTTTTGTCCCCCATTCCAATACCGATGGGAATACTTTACAGTAACTGGTTTGGGATGACGATCTATGTGGTGAATTAAGACCCAGCCCAGCGCATCACACGCTTACATACGTAGAACGATAGGGTCAGCGACATGATCATGATCTGAACATTTTCAATACACCACTTCGTGTCTCCGTTGAAAAAGTACAAGTCTTTTGTCTTTTCCCTTTCACGATGGCCAATGGGTTGAATTGTAGGGCCCAGTTTTAAGAAAGATCGATGGTCTCCATGTCACGGCACTGAGCCTGCCGACGCCGTGTAATTTGTGAATACGCCAGACAGCTCAATAATTAACTTACCCCTCAGAAAAGGGAGGAACATGGGTCTAGGATCAAATGAGCCACTGTACATATGTAAAATGCATCATAATACGTACCACACATTTGGATGAACGAACACGTCCATTCTCATTAACAAAACCACCCAAACGCTTTAGCTGCCCAGAATTCCCAAAATTAACTTGGTGCAATTGAATTATTTACCCGAAAAACCGCGAAGTCTTTCGTGGGTCATCACTTGTAATTAATTAATAAATCATTTGTGAGTTAAAATGATGCCATCGTGAGCGTTTTATTTTTATGTGGTGAACATAACGTCTTACGTTGCATTATTGATAACGATCGGGAATTTAGGCACTTGCCCGAAGAAGAAGATGCAGGAGAGTTATCTTATCGGCGGGCACACAACATAAATAACGCTTCGTTGCGTGCTTTGCTACCATACTAGCGTACGCGACTAATCTCTGTCACGCCATATTGTGATATCATCGTAGCAGATCCTAGGTTCACTCGAGTTCTAATGGGTTCTCATAATGCAATCTGCGGCATCAAACGTGCCATGCGACATGATGGTGGCAATCATAACAACAACAGCACATCATTGTCTATAGTACATAGCAAACTCAGTCCGACCATGGCTTACCAGAGGATTTGTCAAAGACCAAAACGCATGCCCAATTCCGACGATGATCAAGTGAAACAGAGCTCTTCCGATGCTTATCACCAATCAATGAAGAGGTTTGAGCACGTAAGAGCCTCAAAATAGACGGATAACTAAGTCAAAGATGACACCGTCCCTGTGTGCCATTAAATAATAAAACCTTTACATATAGTATAATACATATATATAATAACCAGTAGCCGTCAATGCCTCCACGGGACCCTTATTACTAGCGAAATACTACTAGAAGGCAAAGAAGAAAAAAAAACTCCTTGTGATGGTCACAGTAGGATATCCATTCCCCGAAGAGTCTATGCTAGGCAACACCCATGTTGACCCCGTGTCTGACATGGAGCAATCACTCCCCCAAAAAACAACATGGAAAGGTCGCATCTGGGATACTTTCGACAGGCCTCCCTTGGAGAGAAAGGTGGGTTAAAAGGCCTCGAAACTCAAGGGAACAAAGACTACTAGCAGTCCTAACTCTGTCTTAGCTATTGTTCAAGGTTGATGCTGCTATCCTTACATTTGCCTCAGTGAGACCTTTAGCTACAACGCGACCGCCATTATGCATTTACACTACTAATAAATGATGCGTAGCTGGGTTACTTCCTCAAGAATCTTGATCAGACCAATATCAACTCCGCATTCCTATCCGGCATGAAGGAAGACCTAGGCATGACCGCCAATCAGCTTGTCACTGCAACTTCTATTTGGACAGTGGGCTACGTTATTGGTCAAATTCCTTCAAATCTGTTACTCACTCGAATAGAACCTCGGTGGGTCATTCCGGCAGTAAGTCATCTCCGCTCTACACTAAGCTTCCCAAGCTCACCCTGTACTTGGGTTAAAGCTTGAACTCGGTTGGGGAGTAGCGACTCTTGGATCTTATGGTGTCAAGTCTTATAAGGCCCTTTATGCCCTTCGTTTTTTAGTCGGCCTTTTTGAGTAAGTCTCATTTAATGCAGTTCCCCATCAAAGGCTCACATCCTCATTCATAGGTCCGGTTTTTACCCAGGCATGCACTACATGCTTGGTGGATGGTACACTCCCTCCGAAATTGGAAAGCGGGCAAGCATTTTTTGGGTCGCCGGTTCTCTGGGCCAAATGTTCTCTGGTATCTTGCAAGCTGCGGCTTACAACAACTTGTCTGGTATTCACGGACTAGCCGGCTGGAGGTGCGCTGCCGTCTTTCTGTGACATTCGAATTGAGTGCTGACAGCCAAATCTAGATGGTTGTTCATAATCGACGCTGTCATCACTTTGCCTCTTGCCATATTTGGTTTCCTCTTCTTCCCTCCTCTCCCCCTTCAGGGGAAGAAGTGTTGGTGGTTGTCATCGGAAGAATTCTCTATTGCGCAATCACGCCTTCTCAGATTTGGCCGAGTAGGAAAGAAGGCTTGGACCAGAACCAAGCTCAAGAGCCTTTTGTTCAGCTGGCACACTTATTTTCTTCGTAAGTCAACCCAACCCTTTGGCTGGTAGCGCGCTCATCCGCATTTCTATCAGCTCTCCTCTATGTTCTTTGGTACGCTTGATCTCAGCACTAACCAATATGACAGGCTTCTAACCACCTTATTGGCATAGGAATAATCAATTTCCTCAAGCTCCTATCGGTTATTTCTTAAAATCCTTCAACGACACCCCTTACCCTGGTGGTGACCGCCGGTTCTCTGTTGGACAGATCAACCAACGTGAGTAGCAAAGGATCTCATCGGCTACGAGTACTTATTATGAACATTTTGCTTCACAGTTCCTTTACCCCAAACGGCAATTTTTGTTGTCGTTGCTCTTGCTTTTGCTTGGCTAAGTGATGGCCTTTTCCGAGGACGACGATGGCCGTTCGTTTACGTTGGCGCTGTTATCTCTGTAAGTTTACCGCAGCTTCCCCATCCACCTTTATCATGGGAAACTAACGCCTTCGGCAGCTTATCATTGCCTCTATCCTAGTCCATTTCCCACTTTACAAGAACGTCGACAGCACCATCGTCCTATATTGGTTCAGCACTGTCGGCCAAGGTGCAGGCCCTCTTATTCTCACTTACATCAACGAGATTTGCTCGGACGACAGTGAGAAGCGAGCTATTCTCGTCGCTGCTGGAAATGACTTGGCTTATGTCGTCCAGGCTGTTGTAAGTCGATTTTACTTCGCCTTGGTCAAGGAAGAACATTCCTAATAGTGTTTGACAGGCCCCCAACTTTGTCTGGAAGACAACCGATTTCCCTCAGGCCAGGAAGGGTTGGACCTGGTCTATCGCTTTGAACGTCGCACTGAGTAAGCTGCTATGCCTTCTCTTGCATATAATCACGAACAATACTTAAATTATTCTTCTTAGTTTTTTGGATGAGCGTCATCCTCATTCTCCGTCAACGAGATATCAAGCGCATAATCCATAAGTCTCCTGCAGAGACTATCCAAGTTATTGAGACCCCAGAAGAGGACGACAAGTCTTCTGGTACCCTTGGATCTCTCGAAAAAGCCTGACTAGATAAGGAGATGACGGAGTGGCCGTGAAATACAGGGTGTAATTTGTAAGAACTTCTTATGTCTGTAGTTCTTGGTTTTGAATAGATCCATAATACATTTGGTGGGTGTATTTGCTATGGTAATTGTAGGCCGAGGTTCAAATCATGAAAGCACAAAATTACTACTAGATTATTCAAGAAAATATTATAGCAGCGCCACTATTGCTATCCTCAAAGGGAACGGAGAGCTCGTCCTCATATTATTTTACGTCAAGTGGTTTAATTACAATCTAGTCCATCAAGGAGGATATTAGAAATTAGAAAGCTGTAGGGTTCTGTAGGTAGTTCAAATGACATTTTTTTCGCTGAGAGGAGGATATGAAGAATGCTGAATATATTTCATCTATGCGAAAAACAGTTTACATATTTTCCCTAACTCTTATAATACTACCGATAATCCAACCAGTCTACATTCTCATCTCTCGAGCTTTCAGATAAAAAAGAGTGTAGCCGACAGAGAAGTAATAAAAAAAGAGGAGCAAGGATTGGATGGGGGGAAAGCGGTTAACCTGTGAGACATGCATTTATAAGTCGTGGTAGTAGACGACGGCGCAGGTGGATCGGACGACGCCAGATTATCAAAATCTTAAAGAAAATACGATATTTTAACCAGTTTCCCTAAGCAACAACCACAAAAGCCGATCAACTATGCGGAAGTCAAAGCTGCCTTGCGGGCAAATGCTTCGCTCGTCCGCGCGTTTGTCTCCTCAGTCGCTGTCTTGAACTTGTCTCCAAATAAGCCAATACTCCTCTCAGTCTCCACTGGCTGGGCCGTATCCTCTTCTGGGATATCTGAAGGTTTTTCCCTCAATGCCTTGAGACCAGCAGCATCCAATCCGAACTTAGAAGCAATTAAGAGTGGAATCTTGTCACTCTCCGTCAACCACTCTATTGTATGCCCCTCCACTTTGCTCGCGCCAGACCATTCCGCATCGCGGTTCAGCCACTGTACCGTCTCATGCACATAGCTTCTTTCGCCATCCTTGCCCAAAAGATGACTAAACTTCCCTTCACCCTTCTCGCGGACGAGGTTTCGATATGCTTTCCATCTCGAAGATTCGTCGGGAAGACGCGCTGTGCCCGCAAAGACACGCGCAATGGAGAGGGCTTGATATTCAAAGAATGAAAAGGCAGATGTGTTCACGCTTAGGCCGAGAAAGGTGAGTGTAGGGTCAGGAATGTAAAAGACATCTCGGTACAGATTAAGAACACCATCGCCATTCGTGACAACGGGAGTGACCGTAGGGAATGCGGGATTAACCATGGTACTGTCTTGATGATACTGGGGAAGAAAAGGGTAAGAGTACTGGTAACCAGTAGCAAAGATGATCTCGTTAACACCGGTGATGATGCGTCCGTTCGTGAGCTCAATAGAACCCTCATTGATGGCTTGACCAGGAGAAGGGAGGCGGAAACGACGGATCTCGGGAAGGATCTCGGAGTTGGGAGGGGCAAAGTGTCTTTGCATCTTCCTCAACTCCCGGTACTGTTGTGGGCCTCGTAGGGTGTTGCGACCGACCATGTAAATCTTACTGGCATAAGGTGATATATCTTTGGCAATGTCGTTACCGCTGGTTCCAATACCGACAATGAGGACGGTCTATATGGCCTTATTAGCTCCGAAGATGGAAAAAAAGGATCAATCGACCTACTTTGCCGGTATAGGGCTCAGGTTTTCGGTATCCTTGCGAATGGATAAGCTGTTGTGGCCAGGCGGCAGACCAAGCATCCGAACCTTCAAATGGAGGGATGTAGGGGGCATTATAATGCCCAGACGCGGCAACGACCGCGTCAAACTCCTATATCACCCTTCAGTCTTTTTCTCATTTATTTCAACTTCAAGACTCGCCTCTGTCCAATATTCTTCCCGTACTCGGTCTTCGCCTTCATCAACAACCTTTCGCAATGTCAGTTTCCAAGTGTCGCCAATCTTTTCTGCCCGTTCCACTCGTGTGTTGTAGGAAGTAATTTGGTCGATGCCATAATTCTTGACATAGCTTTGGACATAGGATGAGATGAGGGCGTGAGAGACATTAGATTGGGTCCCAGGGGGGTAAGGGAAGTCTTTAAACTGCAACAGGATCAGACATCGTATGCCGAAGCTGTGAAAAAACTCACAGCCATGGTCGACGTAGGAACATTGTTGTTCAAGCTCCAGTAACAAGGATTAGGTGGGTTGAATTTCTCACGCTCCACTCTTCCTGGGTCTTCATACACACCAGTCCCGCGGATGACTGGGGTGAAGGCTCCCACTGAAGGAGGCGGGGTTGGGACTGCAAGGGGGAGGGAAACCGAGGGCCGCCAGTTCCAAATTCCGCCCGGCTTATTTTGCCTCTCGAAGACCCGAACATTCAGACCAGCATCTCGAAGTTGTCTGGCGGCAGGAGTGCCGGAAGGGCCTGAGCCAATGATGGCCACGTTGCGAACAGGGCGGTTAAAATGGTGAAACTGCTCATTTGTGCCCGTCATGTTTTTTCTTTCTTATTGAATTTGTTGGAGATGATGGCAAGAGACACAAATTCGATTCACGAATTCGATCCACGATATATCTTTACCCAGGCTCGGGATACAACGCGCTCATAGTACCGTCGCTCTTCTCCGGCAACCTCAACAGGAAAGGCCGTGGAGCACGCCATGAATATAATAACCCGATATAATTCGCCATTCCCACAGAACTGTAAGAGCAAGTTCCGATGCGAAAACGGAGATGATGTCGATGATGATGGAAGATGGTGAATGCCGACAAGAACGAAGTAGCGAAAATGGTAAATAGTTAGATTGCCAATAGATAAGGGGCGGTGATCAGGAACGGATACAATGAGAGGGGGACCTTCCTGCAACGCAGGTTTCACATTTTTACTGACAAATATCTATGATGGGCGACTCGACGAGATGCGGACCTGCTGCCGGCGATACGTACGATCACGTCAGACCAGGTTATTTACGCTTTACTTGTTGCTGGCCTAGTCGTCTTATCTACGGTACTTTGATTCTCAATGTGACGCTTTCATTCTCACATATTACTAAGCTCCTGCAGTCATTTCCTGCCGAAAGCACGCCGAACGTGTACCGCAGTACGTATGTACTCATATTTATGCATCTGGTTATTTGATCATATCCGAAGGCGACTTGGCAGACAGCAATAATTATCTAGGCCAGAGGTGAAGTTCAGTCCACGCGCGAAATCAGTTGACGGACGGAACCCACCATATTAGTAAGCAGCAATGACCATTATCCCACAGCAAAAGCGAGTGAAGATCGGTGTGATTGGCGCTGGTCCAGGAGGATTATCTGTTGCCATCAACCTCCTTAAGCTGCCTTTCATCGATCTTAATATCTATGACCAAGCCACCGAATTGAGAGAAGTTGGGGCTGTGAGTAGCGATTAATTAGAACACTAGCGTTTGTCTCGGAAACTGACGCCGAAGTCAGGGTATCAGCATCAATCAAAACACCTGGAGACATCTTCGTCTCCTTGGAGCTGCTGATACTATCGAGCAGTCCACAGTCAGGGGCGATGGAAGCAAAATTGACATAGAGCAGCGGTGTGTAATCTTGCCTAGAGGAGCACATAATAGGAAGAAGATTCAAGAGCTGAAGACTTTCCTGCTATAGTAACGGACGAACAGGAGAACTATTGCTCAGAAAATATCAAAGCGGTAGGTGAACAAATCCACACTTGAATCGCGCAGTTCTGACATATATATTTTATTTGCTACCAAAGTCAACCCTGACGCCCCCGCACGTTCTCGTATTGAGAGATACAAACTCCAACATGCACTTCTCGGACAAATACCTGAAGATTTCATTAAGCTCTCCAAAAAGCTCAAGACGGTCGTGGAATCAGACGACGGTGTTACAATCACATTTAAAGATGGCACAGCTGCTGGACCTTTCGATCTCCTCATTGGTGCCGATGGTATCCGATCTGTAAGTGTTGCTGAAACAACAGCCTGTGATATGCTGACTCCAAATTATCCCAGGTGGTCCGCCAATATGCCTACCCAGAACATAGGCTCTCTTACACCGGCAAAGTAGCCTATCGCACCCTTATTCCCCAATCGAAAGTAGCCCATATCGCTAATATCCCTCATGCCGCTACCTTTTGGCACACTGCCAACAGCCACGTCTATACTGACCCCTTGGACAACGGTCTCTTTGAAATCGCTACGAGAGCGATCGAGAGTGAGGAGCATGGGAATAAAGTCAGCTGGGGACAGAAGGTCAGCAGGGATAGGGTGATTCATCACTACAAGGTCAGTAGGATGCGACAAGCCGGATGGGTCTAGCGCTTACGTATTTTCACACCTTTTAGGATTACTGCGAGACTATTCGACAGATCGTTGAAGCACCGGATGAATGGCTTGAATTTGCTATGTTTGGCGGGCCTAGACTTGACTCTGTCATCCACAATGGTCGTATCGCTCTTATAGGAGATGCTTCTCATCGTACGTTTTCACGCTAATATCCCTGCTCCACCGCTCATATTGACCCTTTCGCCCTCAGCTTTATCTGGTGCGTTTGGCTCTGGAGCGGCCTTTGCTTTCGAAGATGCCTATGTCTTGGCGCAAGCCCTTGTGTACACACATGCACGAAATGAAAACATTTCAGAGGCATTGAGGTTGTATGATGAGGTGAGATCTCCGCATTACAAGAACCTTGTAAGTCTTTTCAATTCTCTCGCGTGGTACAATAGCTTACTTGCATGCTCGTAGTATGCCATCCTCACCGGGTTTGCAGCCACTGCAAGAGAAGTTCAAACCACTTATGGCATGGAGGACGAAGACCAGTTTGTCCGAGAAACCGTTAGACGCAACTGGTCTGCCCACCATGATTGGATCTACTCCTATGATGTCCATCCACTTCTCCTTACTTTCATTGTACAAATGCTGATGTGATATCGTCCTGTGCAGGTGACAAAGGTGTGGCATCAGCGGGTTGTCGACGAGGACGCGAAGAAGGGAGTGGCGCAGCTGAAGATTGGTGACGAACTAGGGACCAACATCGTTGTGGATGCTCATTCAATTACGATGGCGGTATAGAGAAGGCCAGGAAAGATTATATTTCTGTTGTTTCGGACAGTTATCATTTCCGTTTTGCGTTCATGATGTATCCGCTACTCCCTATTCGTCCAATATCAGACCACCACCTCGGATTTGAATCACAATCCTATACGTTGTATGGCTATTCCTATACGCAGCTCAATATTTTGTTGGTTCGCCCCCACCACCGATCTCAGAGCCCCTTATTTTGTGGCACGCCATCCAACTCTCCTCAGGAGAAGATTCGAGCTGCAGCAGCAAATCATGTAATTATAGGTGAATTCATTAGCAATCAGGCAAAAATCACTACCGTTCGTATCTTAACATGATGGTTCTGTTCCCACGCAAACCGAAAACGCGATGCCATCATTAGACGTGCCTTCGGTAAAAGCCTGTTTGCTAGCCGGAGAACTAATGAGCCTGCAGCACTCTTTTACCAGATACTTATTTGTCTCATTCCTTTCATATTTCCATTTCGAGCACCAGAGACTAGAGTATCGAATCATTGATCATTCACTATGGCCCAGGCTTCTGGTGACGATAATGCTTGGGAAGAGCGGTGGTGTGTTTCATTGGTATTGCTCCTTCCATCGAGTGCTGACCATTGGCAGGGCTCAAGGAAGGACAGCATTCGACCAATCCGCCGCCCATCCAGTTTTCGTTAAGTTCCTAAAGTCAGATATTGCAAGGGAGTTAGGTGTACCGAAGAGCGGGAAAGCGCTGGTTCCGGGATGTGGTAGGGTAAGCCAATAAAGCCTCGTAGTAACTAACGATTCGTAGGGCTACGACGTCCACCTCCTTGCCAGTACAGGTCTCGATGCTATAGGCTTGGATCTTGCCCCTACTGGAGTTGAAGCTGCAAGACGGTAAGTAATAGAGGGTCTCACGACAGTGCAAACACTCAAGCAGAGATACATAGTTGGATAGGTTCACAGCCTAGTACATCTGGCAAGGCTGATATATTGGTTCAAGACTTTTTCACGTACGACCCATTAGAGAAGTTCGACCTTATCTATGATTATACGTAAGATCTCTGTCTTTCCTGGCCATTAAATCATTTAATCACGCCCTGTTAGCTTCCTGTGTGCCCTTCCGCCATCCCTCCGACAGGAATGGGCCCGCCAAACAACTCACCTTGCCAACATTGCTGCCGACACAAACCCTATACTCATTACCCTTATGTACCCCCTTCCACCATCTGCCAAATCTGGTGGGCCGCCCTTTGCACTCTCGGAGGAAATCTACCAGGAGCTACTGAAGGAACAGGGATGGAAGATGGTTTGGAGTGAAGATATTGAAGAGCCGACGAGGATGGTTGGAGCGCCGGGTGGAGAGAAGCTGGCAGTGTGGAAAAGGATTTAGTGTAAGTTGATCATGGCGCCGGTAGAACTATCAACGGCGACTTGACTCAAAGAGTATAAGATCATATACAGCCGAAATTCATCGAACCAGGTGTTCATCTTTATGCACAACTAACTTTTATCATTTGGCAATCTCCAAAAACTCTGTCCCTCCTCGGTACACATCTCCTATCTCCCAGCGTAACTTTTCTTGTCCGACAGCCGTCCCAAACCCATTAATGACCTCCCCCAAAATCCTCAGTTCTTCTTCCGGCCCTAATCCCAAACCGCCTTCCTCCTCTTCTGCACCCGCTGCTAAGTGAAACCCCATCATCGACGCATCAAACATCCCTATCTGATCCCTAAACCCCATAATGGTCCGCCTCGTATTCTCCAAGGCTCTCACCAGGCTACTTATTGTCCTTATGGTCTCTTGCGTTACCATCAAATCCCTTTTCATTATTTCCCCTCTACTCAGAGGGCCTCCGACCAGTGCGCGTTTCCCACGACTAACAGCCTCTCCTAGGGCACCCCGGCTCCAAGCTGGGGCCTCATCAAGCTCCATCTGGTGATCGCGCTGGAGGGATTGTAATTTGAGCCATACTTCCCTTCCTAGGGCGGATGCACGGGTGGCATGGATGGTAGACTGAGAAGTGAGAGAGTGAAGGGTATCGAGGGTGGAAGTAATGCGATGTAGGAGGTGGTGTAGGGTTTTGGAGAGCTGTGATGGCGATGGGGGATGGGCGGAGGAGAGAGAGAGGAGTAGACGGGAAAACTGGAAGGGGAGATAAATGAATGACTGGTGGATAATAAGACGATACTTACCTCCCATTGAATCCAGCTAAACTTGTCGACGCTAGTAGAGTCGATGAATGAAAGTTGATCCATCAAGTCACGCGAGTAGTCACCCAGCTATGCATGTTCAGCAGTCATTCTTCGTTGGTTGAGACAACACACCTTTATGACCTGCTCGCCAACCCCCATATCCTGCTGCGTCCCATACGTCATCATCGCTCCTATCTGCCATATCCTGTGATTCAATCAGCTCATCCTAAGGCAGAATCAAACTCACCTGACGGGATCCAGAGGATCAATAACATGCTCTTCTCCCAACAGTTTCACGCTATCAAATATATTCCTGGCCCATTTAACTCTTTTCGTCAGTCCTTGAGCCACTAGGCCTATATCAATCTCCTCTTTTGGCTGAGGGGTGAGCCATTTCCAAAACGGACTGGCCATCGCTCCGATATTGTCAGGAGCTTCCTGAGTGGTGGTTGAGGAGTGGGAAGTAGTGAAGAGGGAGTGGGCGCAGAAAAGGCCAGTTAGGGTACACGAAGGTGTGGCAAGTGCACGTGCGGAGAAATCCATGACATCCTTGCTTAAGTCCCCAAGCCCCCGTATATCAAAAAATGAAGACTTAAAAACATAGCTCATTATACGGGAGAGGAGACTTGTAATCCAGCCCGGAAAACGGGGTATAATCACATACCCAGCTAGGGTGGCGAGGGCAACGAGTATGAGAACGTTGATCAAGTGTGCGAAGAAGGGGAAGCATATCATTTGGATAGGGTAAAGCATTAGACGGACAGGTGTGAGAATGTAGGAGAGGGAAGTGCCAAAGGCCGCAGCATTACGTTCGGGTGCGCGAGGGGCTAGCCGACTCCGTCGGGGGGTGACTGGTCGAGCATCTACCCGTCGGCGGGGTCCTTGTCGCCGAGGTTGTCTTGAAGAATAGACAGAAACATTGGAATTTGCTGAGTAGCCGGCTCGCACCGGCGTTGACGGCATATTCAATCCCCGAGAGGCCAAGTGAGGAGGAGAATCAGAGTCGGAAGATTCCCAGTCATCCTCCGGATGGTTCTGCCCATGCTGAGCTAGGCGAGTGTAGGGGTATTCACCTGGTAATGCCATGCTTGGAGAAGTTAGTCGACATGGATGGATCAATTAGCTTCGAGGCGTTGTCAAAGAAAATCATTGAAATGTCCAACATAAAACGTCAGAGTGGTTTAATTAGCTGTACGTGCGTGCAATAAATAATACCTGAAGATGGACGAATGTGGGGCGGTCGCCCCCCGGCGGTCGTTGTAGCCGATACTTAAGTAAGTTCGTTCCTAGATGAATACAAAAGTTATTAATTAATTAATTATTTGCTCTTTGTCCCATTATTTAACTACTATGTACTGAGAGTGATGAGCAGAATAAGTCTCAAGAATTCAGTTAATAGGGCCCAAGCTCAAAACTACTTCATCCAAGTCTGGTAGCATACACCAGATCACTCTTTGAGATATACGCCAGAAAAAAAAAAAGAATTGAATAGAGTAGCAGAGAGATTCAATCAAATGACAACAAGTGCAATGACAATATTCTATTTAATGATTTCATGTTGGATGGTTGTTGATACATCGAAGGTGGCCTTTGTCACAATCGGCAGAAGTGAGAAGAGTGGGAGAAGATGCCCAAAGGCGAGTGGTATGAGGAATACATTCTGGCTAATAGTATTGCGAAGGAATATCCTGGATATAACGAAAAGAATGCGTAATGTCGCAAGGCTACTATCAAGAAACTGGCTATATGAATGTCCTTCCGGACGTGCCAGCAGCTAACGAAACCAAGCGGATTATTTTTTCTGTGCACTATTTGAAGGGAACAACCTCGCGAGGGAAGTGTAGTTCCAGATTAACGAAGTGCAGTCACTGTAAGGAGAAAAGAGAAAGAGAAAAGAAAGATAGAAAATTTCGGGTCCTCGCTGCTGGGTCAGGGAGTCATACATTACGTAATTTACAGGAACAAGTGGGACGGCAGGCGGCCCTTGTTTTTTTTTTTTTACGAAGAAGTAAATAAGAAAGATGAGAGAAGTAACTAATTTAAAGAAGAAGAACAATAATTAATTGATACGTTGTTGAAGAAGAAATCGGTAATTATAAGCGGGAACCGCCGTGGTGGGCAGCTTCTTCCTCACTTGTAATTAAATAACGTACTGAATCAACAGGTTCCGCGATAATCCGTTTCGGTTGACGCGACTGGGTCTGTGCATGCATGCAGTGACAGTTGTATGAGGATTGAGGATGGAAGAACATTAGCAAGTAGCATCCCGCAGTCTCCGCTGTTCTTTTCCAACCTCATTTCTTCCTTGTGGCTTCTCAAAAGAAGATGCCTCAACAACATCCGCTCGTTCAGGTTGACCAAGCAGACTATGGTCACAGCTACCGATCTCCTGCAAGCCAAGGTCAGACGAACCAAAGCGGAAGGCATCAAGACCCATCTAGTATTTTGAGCGTGTATCCTTTCATGACCTATGCGCCTACCGCTCGGGGTATGTGGGTTCATATATTACTCTTTACAATCAAAAGCTGACGCGTCGGTATTTAGTGGCTCAGCACCTTTCTCCTCATCATGCTTTCCCTCAAAGCGCTCCTCCGTCAAGGGAAATATATCCTCAGTATGCCCAAGCATTTGACAGGGTGGAACAGCCTCAGACAGCGGAAGACTGGGCTATGAAGCAATCAACAGACATGCAGATACAGCAACTGCTAGAAAGACAACGAGGAGTGTATGACTATGCCCAAGGGTAAGCTTCATGGAAGGAAATACAGAGGAAATACTGATTGGGATATGATTTTACAAGGCCTCCTCCCGCCCCTCAGCATCCTCGATACTACTCAGGGCCGCCTACACCAGTCTCAGATCATCAATCACAACCTCATATAGCTCCTGCTAGCTACTCGAATACTCCATCGATGTCGTATAATTTCCTTCCAGCCTATATGCCCCCGTCAACCCCTACCACATCGACCCACAATGGCTGCTGCGTCGGGAACTCGACATCTACCTCCCCTGTTACGCCCGGCCTCATGGCCAATAGTATGACTGTTCATAATGATAAACAGTTTTTTGAGCGCTTCGTGGATAACACGTTGTCAAGAAGCATGGAACAGCAGCTTGCGCAGCCTGTAGCGCATCCTCAAGCCTATGCTCAGCCTCAACCGCGATATCATTCCCCGTCATCTATGGTCCCTCAATTTCATCCTCAACCTGTCCCACACCCACATCCTCATCCACACCCACAGCCACACTCACGCTCCCAAATCCATTCCCTACTCCAGACACAAGCACAGCCTTTCCCTCAACAGCAATATTCTTTCTCTTCCCAACCGAGTGTACAACAACAACAGCAATTCAACGAATCTGTTACTCTCCCACTAGTTCGTGGTATGTCTCCCGCAAAACGTCCCTCTATTCCTTCTACGGCTATGCGTTCTCCTCACCCGACTTCATCCATAGCTTCCACGCCAACAGCTGATCGCATCATGTCCTCTCCTGCCCTCTCATCTTCACCCGACCCACTGGGCCTTCCAGGACCATCCCCGTCAAAAAAACCACGAGGGAAGAAGGAGATATCTCCTATATGGGCCCAGTCTAACAATCATCCTGCCGACGGTGTAATAGGTATGAGGTCGTTGAGTATGGCAGAGAGGAGTATGAGCGTTAGCTCAGGCCTTAGCTCTGGTGAGGAAAAAAAAGATAAAATTACGTTAAAGATTCCGATGCATCTCGCGACTCCTCAGCAGCCCCGAAAGTCCGACCGGGAGGAGGAAGAAGAGGAAGAAGATAAGCTGGATTGGGGCGATGAACTTGGGAAAGACGAACAGGGTGATTGGACAATGGAGAGATGCTCGAGTCCCAGCGGCAATAGAGGTGTCGATATGCAAGTGCAGATGAGTGGAAGGACCGGAGAAAGAGATATGCGTAGTATGTGCCGTCATTGTGTCATTTTCTAAGATCGTGCTGACCGCGACCTCAAAACAGCTGCTTGGCAGAAGCTTCATACGTTACTTGAAGATATATCAGAGGAGTCAGACTCTTTTCCAGCCAATCCCACTTTTCGGGACCTTGAATTGGCGAATGCCAAATACTTTGCCCATATCTCGAAGGAAGGGACACACGCCCTTCTCTCCACCGAGACTATGGCAAAAATTATACGATATATCATACGTGTCCAGTCGACAAAGAAGCGACAGAAGAGCGGATCTGAGACTGATGGCGAAGCGCGAGGATGGGATTTAACAGCTGTCAATGGGCTTTTGAGACATTTGGAGAAATGCATACGGGATGCGGAAGGAACATCTGCTTTTCCTGATGACCGAAAGGCGATCAATGTAGATGAAAAATTCAAGAAAAAGAAGGGAAAGTCCAAGACTGGAAGTGTTTCACCCCTGAAACCTGTGAATGCGTTCAAAAATGAGGGACAGGACCTTGAAGAAGAGATACCCCATACCCGCATGGCGCAGTGCGAAGAAACTCTGTTGAGATTACGCAGAGGCGTTGCCGCTGCAGAATGTTGCTTTGTTCTGCTGGACTCTGAAGGGTTGTCTAAACAGGTAAGTGACACAAGCTGGGTTCAAAGATAATAGGGTTGACATAATACAGGTGTACTCTGAGGATCTGTTATCAACATGTGTGCAGATGATCAAAGAACAACTTGCGCAAGTCGTTGTCCCCGTTCTGCAAGGCATGGCTGGCGAAAGTATGTGCTGTGTGTTGTCGGCGTTATCTTCACTGATGTTTCTCGCAGAGATCGCTTCATCGACGCTAGCTCATGTGGTCCAAGAAGAATTGGCAAATTCCAAGAAGGGGAAGCTGTCGATGCCTTTATCATCTTATTTTCACAACGTCACGATTTCAGCCATCGCCCAGTCCATCTGCTCCACCTTACCCCGCTTGACTTCCATGATTAGCAGAGAGAACTTTGCTTTCTCGGAATCTCTCATCATCCAAATTGTCTATCTCGCAAAAGAACCACTGTTTATCGTGGATCCAGGAGCGAAGAAGAAGCATGAAAGAGAAGGAATGGCAATCGTGAAAACTTTGAGGATGGAGGCCTTGAGCCTGCTAAGAGGAGTAAGTTTGCATTACTCGAGGTAGTAAATACACTCATTCTACGTTAGGCGTTCGCGAGATATGATGCGCAACGGCAATGGATCATTGAAGAAGTCCTGAGTTCACTTGTTGGAATACCAGGACAAAGCCACGACCAAACGCATTTCCAGTGAGTCGCTTACCTTCACATATAATTGCGGCTTCCGTAGACGCTCATCAAAACTCAGACTGGCAAATGGCAAATCCATTCATGCTCTCAGTGCCCTCTTGCTCCAGCTCGTTCAAGCTTCAGCATATGGTGCTATGACCAAAATACGCAAGATACACTCTTCAGCTGCGGATATGGAAGTTTTGGACAGGCCCGCTGAGGAAAAAAAGGACGTGGAAGAGGAAGAGGCTCGAATCTGTGCAGAAACCGTAGAGTCTGCTGTTCGCTCCGCCACGATGATAGCTAGCTACGTCTTATCAAAAGCAACGACCACTAAAGCTACCAAAACCTCTCATGATGCCGACTACAAGACGATTCTTGGTCTCTTCATGAACGATCTTCTCACTGTCCTATATCGTCCCGAGTGGCCAGCGGCTTCCCTATATTTGAGCGTCTTTTCTAGGATCATGGTTAGTTCTTTAGACGATTCAAAGACCGGGACAGAAGCTACTGCCTCCAAGACTGTTGCGTTGGACTATTTGGCAGATATCGCTGCGAAGCTGAAATCGCTAGGTATGGAGATGACAGGTGTGACTAGAGTGGCTGCTCTCGATGAGGTGAGTAAATGCACGTTTTACTCGAGATGCGTTTGTGGTAACAGTGTGTGTAGGTGATTTCTGAAGCCAGCATTGATGACCTGAAGAAACTCATCGAAGCCCAAGCTTCCATTCGTACATTCCTCAACTCTGCAGCACATGATGACAATTCCTTCACTGTAAGTGAAATTTTGCGGTATTAAAGCTGACAAACAGTGTTCCCTGGATATGGCTTCTGTCATCTGGGCTCAGGAGCTCCAAAATGGTATCAAAAAGGCTGGATCAATCGTCGAGAAGCTCGCGGCAGAGAAAGATGATGAAGCGCAAGAGATGGGCCAGAAACTACTGTCTATTGGTATGATGCTTAAAACAACTCTCCGGAATGTTTGGATGACGGATGATAAGCTTTTCGAAGTCAAGTGAGTACAGTATGTAGCTCTGTCCCGTGGTGACTGACTAGGACCAGCGATCCCAAGCAAGCAGAACAAGCAGTCCAAGCTTCTATCTCTGTATCTCGAGGTAGATCATTACAGAGCGCTATTGACCCCATCATCCACGCATTACTTACAGCACTGGGCAACCCAATCATTGCTATCCGTACCAAGGCTCTGAGAGGTGTCGGAAGTATCGTTATGGTGGATCCAGATGTACTTCGGCTGGTGAGTAAGCGCGAAGAGACCTCGTTGAAAAACTCTTGACCTGTGGTTATGTAGCGCCAGTTTCGCCTTGCTCTGGAGGAAAGACTGTCCGACGTGTCACCAGGTGTGAGAGATGCAGCCGTGGAGCTTGTTGGCAAGTATCTTGTTCAGAAACCCGAGCTTGCTACGCAGTATTACCCACAGATTGCTCTACGCGTTATGGTAAGTGAAAACTGGCGGCTGGAGATCAAAAGGTTGACAAGAAACATGAAGGATACTGGTTTAAGCGTACGAAAGAGAGTTATCAAGATCCTGAAAGGCATTTTTGCTACGATGGAAGAAAAAAAGATGCAAATCGACATCTGCTGCAAGATGATTGCTTTAACGGATGACCGTGATCCAGGAATTAAGGTAGGGCAAACCTTAGTTTTCAAGCATCAGACCCCTTTTCTGACAATAGTACAGGATCTCTCAACCAAGACACTGACTGAGATAATTTTTTCAGATGAAGGAGGTGATTCAGCGACGCTCTTAGTTGACATCCTAAGCGATTATAGAGGATCGTACGCCGTTCTCGAGAAGGCCATGGACGAGGTACGGGACCCTAACCCATTTCATTCCTATCAGCTGATCACGCCTATTTCTAGGTACTCAAGGAGTGCGAAAATGTCGGCCAGAAATACCGTTTCGGCAAGATAATTGACGACCTTGTTGCCCGATTGATTGACGCCACGGAGCAAATCGAATTTGACTCTCTAAGCCACATTAAAGCAATTTGGCTCATAGCTGGCAGCGACCCCTCACAGGTTGACACCCAAAAAGCCAGCGTTCTGTTGACCTATCTCAGACCGCCTGCCAACGTAGGTTCTCTTCAGATACTATCAAACATTCTTATACTGATCCTCGCCAGGCCGATGATCAAGCGACGAATGAGCTTCTTCTCCGCATTTTCCAAAGGTGTATCCCTCGAATGCCTCGTACAGCTTCGACTTTTGCCCTGGATCTCACCAAGTCCCTTATGCCAATGATTAGCAAGCCATCGGGCGGTTTTCAGGCTTTGCGAGAAACCATTGGTTGTTTCTGTGCCGTGACAAATTATCTGACCAAGGATTGGATGAAAGTGATCACGGTACTCAGAGCATGCGAGGCTAAGATCAGGCCAGTCTGGCGACAGATCAAAGATTTTTCAAATGAAAAGGTACCGGCGCTGAATCAAGCATCTGCAATGATGCTGTATATCACGGCCCTTATTGCTGAAGGTTGCAACTTGGACATAGTTGCTAAGGACGACCTTGGTGAGTAGACTGCTGTATGCCTGACGGGTAATCGACTTATGACGCCATAGCTGTCGATAGAGAATTGCGCAAGATCACTCCCCAGCCTATTTCAGAGTACTTCTCCCAGATCTATCTCGACTTTGCTCGCATGTACTCCGCTCAATCTGCCCCCACCATTTGTCTAGGCGCCCTTTTTCGTTCTTACCCTTCTCTCCTTCAACGGCCAGAGATTGTCCAATGGATGCAGGACACGTTCGCTTCAGGCGATATGGATGCCCGCGCGAGACTTTTGAGTGTTATTCATGAGTTTTTAGCGTCGGAAGTCAGGAAGAGGGTCGAAGGTGTGGATACAAAAAAGGATGTGAGCTTGCTTATCGGAAATGCCAAGGAGTTGCAAGATTCAGAGTACGTCTAACCTAAAGTAAAGGAGGCATCTGATGTTGACAAACATACATGTAGCTATTCTACGACTATCGTGCAAAACAACATCGAGCATATATTTGAATGTGCCAGATCTCAACATATCCCTGCACAGAATGCTGCTCTAGATGTGCTCACATTTGTCGTCAATCAAGGGCTCTACTCGCCTGTTCACGTGGGTAATCCTCGAACTGGCTGAATTCCTCCCTTCATGGCTAATAATCAATACAGACTGTCCCTATCCTTGTCACGTTGGAGACCGCCGAAGATCCAGTTGTATCTGAACGAGCTCTCGCTCTGCATAACACACTTCACGCCAAACATGCGAGCCTTATCCATGTCTTGTTCATGGATTCGGCCAAAGCGTCTTACCAATATCAGCGTAATATCTCTGCAGAGCCCTCTGGACATCGTAATGGTGTCGCTTTGCTATCAAAGTGGTATGTCATGTTGCACGAGAAGAGGAGCTGGAGGCACGATTTTTTGAAGGCTCTATGTAGGGCGTTCGATGGGGATTTGGAGGATCACATGGTAAGTTTCAGCGGATCTTTCAGCCCATCAAACTAACTGACACCTATACAAGGACATCGGCCTGGTTTTGTATCTTGCCGAAAACCTGGCAACTTTGGATTATAAGCTACAAGAAGAACCCATGACTGTCGTTCAAGCCCTTAACAGAGTTGTGTCCACTTGTTCTCACCTCGCCGCACTCATGGAAGAAGCAGCCTTGGAGGGTGAGTCGACTGAGTCACTTGAGGGAAAGAAGGTGCCCTTGGGAAAATTAAGCGGGGAAAGTATCGACGCGAGCAGACTGGCGGAAGCGAGCATCGTGGTCGGGTTGGCATTGCTGGTGAAAAATCATCTAGTTGCATTATACCATTTACCTGAAGAGTGAGTTCATATGTTATTTTGATCACTGTCTTTGCTTAACCCTTATCAGCAAATGCGCGAGTCATATACCAGGCAAAAAGTCTACGATCGGAGACAAGCCAGCTCAGAGAAGAGGGATGCAAGTGCTGGAACTGAGTAGGATGCCGTTGGCCAGGGGTGTCGTCAGTATAGGAGACTTCAAAGAGCAACAGGTCGCGGTAAGTTTCCCAACACCGTTCAATACATCCAGAGCCCTGTATAGAGAGCTGACGGACTCGACGCGTCTTAGTTTTCACGGCTATTGCAAGAGGATGGAACCTTGTCTGAAAAGGAAGAATTGTAGGAAAAAAAGATTATTCACATGTTGCTATCTGCATTGTTCTGTCAATGGGTTCCTGGGTTGGGTTATGTACATTGTACGCATATAATATTCGCTGGGAAGATATAATAGTAGTATACATTCCTGTCGGGACTGAGTATTACCTGCTTAGTACGTAGGTGTATATAGCTAGATTATTATGCGTAATCAGCACCTCCGCAAACCGTCTCCCATTTAATTATGCTGCTGATGGAGGAAAGTCATCATACGCCACGACGCCTTACTGCTTCTTGTTGACAAATTGTTGTTGGATTTCTTTCACCGTTTCTTCCCAAAGCGCCCCCCCTTTCCAGTAATCAGTTCTTGAGGTTTGACGATTCTCTCGAAGACGAAAGTGGCTTTTGGGTTATGCTCATCACTCTGCCTACCAGTTCACGCTCGAGGAGATGAGCAGGAGTGATATGTGGGCTACTGCTGATCATCCATCATTAGTGTTCATGTATGGTCCACTTTTTCAGCACCGGAGAATTTAGAGTTTAGTTTTGCATAGGTGTATGCATTTATCTTTCTGTGTGACTGTGGATTGATATTTTATATCTCCTGGTAGCTTTTCCACACCCTGTCCATTGTATCGGTATTTGGTGAGTTCGAACTTCTGACTTCTAGGCATGCAGTACGTAGAGGAGGCCAACGACGTTGTGTTAAGTAGTAGTCAGTCTAACAAATGATGACGTATTCATTCGTATGCCATCGGTCCCCGATGCACCCGCCGATGCACCCGATCGATGCTTCAGGTGAGAGATCTCCGGACTCTTCATTATCCGGTGGAGGTGAAACAGCCTTGCCGCCTTTGTTGTTCTTTTTTCCTGGGAACGGGTCATTTTTACAGACAAAAAGCGGTACATAAGGCACAGCATATGATGTAACTCACAGGTGAATTGTATAGCCATGGAGCATGAAAGCCGTCGGCCAAGGGTACGTGTAAAGGGCGGGTATGGCTATAGCCCAGTGACAGGGGAGAACGAGTAGGGAAAGCAATACGCGTACGTGTTTCTGGGATTTTTCACGATGTGTTTTGTTGATCGAGGGACGGGGATTGTGTGAAACGAGGCGAAGATAATTTACTTTGGCTTCAAGGGTCTCATGCTTCAAGGAGAAAGGAATAAACTGCATCGGATGTGAGCTTATATCAACATCTCACACGAAAAGGCAAACAAACCAAGATCCGTCCTGCCCTCGGCGCTACAAGGACATCACCCTACTGACACCTCCCCTTGGCGCACGGACCTCGCGCCTCTGTCGACGAGCAGCTTGGGGGCTTTTGGACCCTCTTCCGCCTCATTTCCTAATTTTGACTTGGATATTTTGTGCAGTCGACGCCAACGGGTAGGTCTCTGCGAGGGATACAGCGGGAAGAACGCTCTCACAGCCAAGCCGCAGACACCGCCACCATGCCGCCAACCAGCTCAGAAGCACCATCTCATCGCTTCTCTCATCTCGACCAGAGATCAGCTGCAGACACTCAAGAAAGCTCTCCTGTTGACGGTAATCATGATCCGCGCAGACAATCAACCAGTTTCGACCGGCCAAACCCATACGCTCAGCGGGACCTATGTGCTGTTCCAAATCAGTCGCAATTCACAAACCTTCGTCATCAGCCATACTTGCAGCAAGACCGATCAGGCTCCTTTGAGGAACCACTCTATGAAACCCCACGGCCAGGCCGCAACGTAGGCTACGAAGATGCTGAACCGTATGGGTACGAACAGCACGACGGTACGATATGGTCCGAGCGCCCATCGTATTCCGCTCCTTATGATAGCGACATCAAAGCACCTCTGGACCCTGCCCCTTACACACCCGACCTGGAAGCAGACGGAATGGCCCTCAAGGAGAAAAAGGTGCATGCAACGGAAGTCATGGCGACGACAAATGCTCGACGATGGTGGATCAGAATCACATGGATGTTGACCTGGTGGATCCCTTCGTTCTTGCTGGTTCATCTTGGAAGGATGAAGCGAGCGGATGTGAGGATGGCCTGGAGAGAGAAACTGGCAATCTTCATGATGATCTGTTTGTCCTGCGCGGTTGTCTTGTTCTACATCATCTTTTTCGGGAAGCTGCTCTGTCCGGATAGCGACAAAGCTTGGAATGAGACGGAACTGGCAACGCATCAAGGTGACGATGATTACTATGCTGCTATTGCCGGAAAAGTCTACGACGTAAGTTCCAAACAGGCTGATGACGAGCTAATATTCTAGTTCACAAATTTTTACAAAGCTCAACACTCTGACTTGTCCTCATATACAACTTCATCTGCTCTTATGCTCGAATTCGCTGGTCAAGATCTGACCAACTACTTTCCCATGCCGATGACTGTTGCATGTCCCAATCTCGTCACTTCTACCGACCTTACACTGATGTACTCCAACTTTACACCCATCGTCCAGTACGCAGTGCATACGTCGGGCCCGTTGCAGACAGATCAGGACACTAAGCTAAACGATATCAACTGGTACACTGACACCCTGAATCCCGCTCTGGAAGAGTACTACAAGGGATACTATGTTTTTGACAAGTCTTCTATAGCATCTGGCGCTGATTCGGACAGCAAGTGAGTCCAGGCTTTCGAGTTGACTGCTTCATCTGGCTGATTAAAGATAGATATTGGGCCATTTACAATAATAAAGTCTATGATTTGAGCAACTACATCTATACCGTATCATACTACTCGTCGTCATCCGGGACCGATCTTCCCAACTATTCTTTCCTCAACTCTGATATTTCTGATTTGTTTCAGACATCTGCCGGGCAAGATATCACAAAGGATATGGACGAAAAGCTTTCTGCTTTAACGGCCGAAGATGCAGCAAACCAGATGACCTGTTTGAACAATGCGTTCTACCTCGGAGAGTTGGACTTCAGAAAGACGCCCAAGTGTACTGTTCAGAATTATCTGCTGTTAGCGTTCAGTATCATTCTCATCGCTACCATCGCTTCCAAATGTGAGTCACGTTATGAGAATCTTGGGCTGATCCCATAGTCCTTGCGGCTTTGCAACTCGGATCCAAACGTCAGCCTGAACTGCTCGATAAATTTGTCATTTGCCAAGTACCTTGCTATACTGAAGGTGAAGAATCACTCAAGCGCACAATCGACTCTCTTGCGGCTCTCAATTATGACGACAAGCGCAAGCTCATCTTTATCATTTGTGATGGAAACATTGTCGGTAGCGGGAATAACCGACCGACACCTAGGATCGTGCTTGATCTGCTGGGTGTAGACGATAAGCTTGAGGCGGAACCTTTATTATTCAAAAGTATCGGTGAAGGAAGTAAACAGTTGAACTATGGCAAAGTGTATTCCGGGCTATACGAGTTTGAAGGGCACGTCGTTCCGTGAGTCTCTCTTCCGGATCTTGTCTGCTATCAAACTGAAACAATATCAGGTATATTGTTGTTGTTAAAGTCGGCAAACCTAGTGAAATTTCCAAGCCCGGTAACAGAGGAAAACGTGATTCCCAAGTTTTATTGATGCAATATCTCAACCGAGTCCATTTCGACGCCCCCATGACGCCGCTTGAGTTGGAGATTTACCACCAGATGCGCAATGTCATAGGTATAGATCCAGCGTTCTACGAGTATATTTTCCAGGTCGACGCCGATACGAGTGTGGCTCCCGATTCGCTCAACAGGCTTATTGCTTGTACGGCAGACGATCAACAAATTATCGGTATCTGCGGTGAAACAAAGCTTGCCAATGAGAATGAGAGCTTGACTACTATGATTCAGGTGAGCTTAAGTGTCTGATTAACGTGGAAGTTGGGTTGACGTAGTGATGATCAGGTCTATGAATACTACATCTCCCACCACCTTACGAAAGCTTTTGAGTCCCTTTTCGGCAGCGTCACTTGTCTTCCTGGCTGTTTTTCAGTTTACCGCATCCGTACAGCAGAAGGTGGTCGGCCAGTGATCATCTCCTCAGTCGTCATTGATGAATACGCCGAGCCCAATGTCGATACGCTGCATAAAAAGAACCTTTTCTCACTGGGTGAAGATCGATACCTAACGACGTTGATGATGAAAAACTTCCCCACTTTCAAGATGAAGTTTACACCTGACGCTATCGCATACACGGTAGCTCCCTCGAAATGGTCGGTACTACTTTCGCAAAGACGAAGATGGATCAACTCCACGATCCATAACCTTGTAGAACTGTTGTTCTTGCCAGAGATGTGTGGATTTTGTCTCTTCTCGATGAGATGGGTCGTTTTCCTGGATTTACTTGGTACGATCATCCTGCCGGCCACGTGTGGTTATGTGAGTAACTGCCCTACTCTCCCTGTCATCGCTGCATTTCCAGAGGCTCACAAGTAGTTTGCAGCTTATCTATCTTGTCATTGTCGTATCTACGGGTAAGGCGGCGATTCCAGTTATATCGCTGGCAATGATTGGAGCAACCTACGGTCTTCAAGTGAGTTCATGTCATATATCTATATACCTTACCATCGGGAACGGCTAACACATCTATCAGGCATTGATTTTTATCCTGAAACGTGAATTTATGCTTATTGGCTGGATGCTCGTCTATATTCTCGCTTTCCCTGTTTGGTCCGTGTTTTTACCCATCTATTCATTCTGGTCGATGGATGACTTCAGTTGGGGCAATACTCGGTACGAGTCGTTTTACGTCATTCATCACATGGAGCACTGGAGCTAATAATGCTTCGTATAGTAAAGTGATTGGCGAAGGCAACCAGAAGACCGTCGTCATTGACGATGACGAACCGTTCAACGAAGGGATGATTCCTTATCGGACCTTCAAAGGTAATCTCTGCTATTGCTATACCTTTGGATGCGCTAACCACACATGCACTACCAGAGTACGAATGGAATGCTTGGGAAGCAGCATCACTTCACTCCGAGTCTCCAGTTCCTTCCGAAAAGTCTCAACGTACGACTCAAACAGGTCAATCCTATCGGCCACATCTCCACCCTAATCGCTCACGTTCTTTCCGTTCATCGGCCTCAGAATTGCCACCTGGGGCTGATTACTGGCGAGACTCTTCCCCGCTTGGAATGGGTCATGAATCAGGAAGATTACATCAGGTATCGAGCGACCCAAGCATGAGGGGTGATAAATCATTCAGCAAAGGAAGGAAGCCAAAAGTGGAGAGGGTGCAGAGCATGGCAGGCATGTCGATGTGGGGTTCTGGCTCAGTGTACGACCCATTCAAGCAGGCCATGGGCGGCCCAGGTTTCCTCCATCCAATGATGACCGGTAACTCGCTCGCTTCACAAGCGACCTTCTACCCACCTCAAACTCAGTATCCAATGTCAATGTACGGATCTCCCATGATGATGACCATGGGCTTGCCTATGATGGGACTGCAACATACTGGTAATGCCAGCATAGCCGGAGGGGTAGCTGGACCGAGGGGTACTATGATGGCTATGGGGATGGGTGACCAGAGTCGTATGAGTTCATTCAGCATGGGCGGGCCTATGGCGGAAAGCGGTGCCGGTAGGCTGGCCGGACTGAGTATCAACGAGGAGAAGGAAGTGCAAGATGAGGAGGTTTTGGATAAGTTGAAAGCTTGGTTAAGCAAACAGGATCTCATGAGCGTGTAAGTCAATTACTGTATCAATCATTGGCGTATCGGTGATTGATAGAACTTGGCGAAACAGGACGAAGAGGCAGACCAGAGAAGCCATATACACACTCTTCCCCAATGCCGGTCTTCAAAGCCGGGCAGGATGGCTGAACGAACAGATTGATAGGATCTTGCGCGAATCATGATTCCTTCCTCATCACGGATTTTTGACACATTTGGTGGTTCAGACGTAATTTATGTATTGTAAAAACGTAGTTTACCGCATTTTAGAAAAGCATAGCAACTATTGTTCAAGACGTGACAACCTCATATGAAAAGGACTTTTTTTGCCTCATCTTTTTAACTTCTCATGTATTTAAATTTGGTTCAAATCCCACCAAATTTAGATCACCCTGCAAAGGCAATTCAGAGCAAGATCGTCACATTGCTGGGATGACCGACAGAAAACGGATCCATGCAGGCTACAGGAGGGACACAGTACACTTGAGTTGCTTTTGATGTCAATGACTAATCTGAATAAAATGGCGAGAAAAGTGACCGAAATTATGCTAATGCTACTATATTGTGTGTGACAGCTAGGCTTGCTATGCTGATATAATAATGTTTGTTGGGATGTATAAATAATTAAAAGTGTTGTTAATAAATGAAACCGGATGCAACATTTCTCTCCTCTTCTTTCACCTCCTCTACTCCATACTCAGCCGTTCATCGGGGTGAATGAACTCCAGATTCCCCGAATGCTCCTTCGCCTCGTTGGCGTATCAGGCACAGATGATCGACTTCCTGATAGTTCGGTAGTATCAATTGCAAGCTCACCACCTACCACTGCGGGCGCAGATGAGGTTGGCGCTGATCTCAAGTCCGGACTGGACGTCGACGCTTCCGCTCCCTTCGAGTCCTTCGATTCCTCTTCAAGTTCAAACAAGCTCGTCGTACTCGGCTTCTTCAGTGACATGAAGCTCATTGACCTTCTTAAAGACTTCTGCAAGGTTTGCACCGATCGCATGGACTGTTTCTCCTGCTTGTCTTGTTGAACAGCGCTGTTGTACGAGGAGCCATGGGAGGAACCAAAGAAGGAGAAGCCAAAGGAAGAGGAGGGCAACTGACTATGAGGGAGAGGGATTGAGTACTCCGGAAGGGAAGCATGTCGTCCAGACCGAGAAGCAATGGGCGTCAGGTCATCAACAGGACGTGGTACCGAAGGCGGGGTGGGCGTTTCAGTGGGTTCCGCCCCGACAGGGCTAATGACAATGGCATCATCATCTGCTTCGTCCTCTATCACACGGGCAAAAGAATTCTGCTCATAGGTAGGAGATAAAACCACAGATGCGGGGGGCGATTTGTTTCGCATTGTAAGGTAGTTCGCAATGTTCGAGTTGTAACTATTCGTAGTTTTTTGTTTGGTATCATGTTGTCGCCGCCAAGGATGGCTGACCGGATCCCGCTCCTGTTCCCTCTCGATGTCCCTATGTTGATCCAAAGTCACTGCCCTTCCTTTTCCCTTATCCTTCTTTGACATGAACTTGAGTACACCTTCGTCTGATAATGGGTTAAACGATGACGACCTTTTAACATGAGGCTTTTTAGTGCCAGTAAGAGATGCCGTAGAGTTGCTTCGGACGAACGTTTCACAGCTTTCCCTACCCAGACTGCCAAACTCCGAGGCATTGCGGAAAGGCCCAAAACCACGATCTTCGTCTTTCTCTTCTACTTTCTTGCCCTGACCTTTATCTCTACTGAGTTCTGCCGGCTCCTTCACCAACAGCTCTTCAGGGAGGAACTTACTTGGCAAACTTGCCCGCTGACTATGCTTACGTCTCTCAATGATTGAACCTCGAACCTCACCAGAGAAGGCAATGTTTTGTGAAGGTTTTATATCCAAGACGCTCATCTTCCGGCGTAAAGCAGGCGGATTGACGACAGCCTGCCTACTTTCCTCTCTAATTGTCGACTTTTTAAACCCTATGCTCATCCGCGCCATTGAAAGCTCGCTTGAGAAGACGTCCGCCAACCCATTAACGACAAAATCACGAGCAGCCTGTGAGGGTTTACGGAATATGAGGTCGGGTTTGTTGCGATCAGGAGTGGAAGAGAAGCTACTTCTGATAGGCGATCGAGAGGGGGTGGCGGGATGGCTATTATGCCCAGGAGAATGTCCGGCAAAGGGCAAGCCAGCTTCTATCTCTCCTTCAACAATGGCCATAGAAGTGATAGTGTGACGTTTCGTTGTTGGGCTGTTGGCACTAGTAGTCCTTGTGACGACAAGAGGAGTACGTTGTTCCAGGTCCATTGACGCTCGACGAGAACGGGCTTGGCGTAAAGATACGCTAGAAGGGAGATCAAACGGTGAGACGTCACATTCTTCGCGGGCGTCCAAAATTCCTCTCTGCCAGTGCACCTTTTCTGCATCGCAACTGGCACCAAGGTCAAAGATGGTATCCACTACACGGAGTCGAATAGCAAAACCCAAAGGACCTATGAAAACAAGTATCAGTGTCCAGTGACAAATCAGCCGTAAAAGCTCAACTTGCCCGCTTCGACATCAACAATGTCGAACAATGACAGTGGTAAATAATGCTTCACTTCATATGTTTTGTTCTTCTTAACCTTTGCAAGAATAAGGTATCCCTTGAACAAGAAAGCAGCGAGAGGCTTGACCTTGGCGTGATGCATCGGAGGAACAGGTGAAGCTTGCTGATACATGACATCGAGGGCACCGATGAGGTAAGTGGTTCCAAGACTTTTAAGAAAAGACTTTGTAACCTGACTGTGGGGTTCAATGCGGTCAATGACAGTATCGGTGGCAATCTTCTTCTCTCGAGCACCACGAGCAGCATCCGCAACGTCTCCAAGTGTCTTCATGACGACATACAGCTCCCCCAAATATGATTTCAAGTTCTTCGCTTGATTGAGCCATTCCTCTTCTGAGAGCTTCTCACTGGAAACCCCGGGGGTGTCTGACGACGTTCCCATGATACGCTGGATAAGGAGAGGGAATTGGCCAAGCCTTTGAACAGGGATATGTAGATAGTCGGCGAATTGAAGGCGAGACTGATAAGAGGCCGGGATAGGCGAAAGGTCGCCCGCCTCAAGCAACTCTTGCAAGCCGTAATGATGTCGGTTATTGTTGAGGAACTGGCAACGCTTCTCAAATGTCTGGATCTCCGCACGGGATGAGATTTTGCTCCATAAATTCGACGTGCCAATAGATTCGACACAATAATCCTTGTACTGGGCAAAGCCCGCTTCCTGTACAGAATTAATGAAAGAACAAGCTGTCTCAAAGAGCGAAGAGACTTACGGCATCGAGGCACAGTTTCACGATTTGTTTGATGGCCTTATCGAGTCTTTCTGACAGGTCAGTTTCCATCTCAATAATCTCGTCCCCCGTTTCCTTTTCAGTCCGTGTCTCAAATACATCTCCTTCGCTTTTTCTCTTAATCCCCCCTTCCTTGTATCCCACACCTTCCTCTTTGAGCACTTTGATCATGTCATTCTGTAGCCGCTCGTTGAAATCGAGCAGTTCTACGGCCTTTGGCAAGAGAGCCCTGGTGAAAGTATTAGACAATGAAGGGATGATGGCAGCTTGTGGCAAATAAATAGTAGCGAGGGATCTGAGATGGTCAGTGTGGGAAACTGTAGTCTCTACGAGCTCGAGAAGAGCATGCTTTCGCTTTTGTAACCGATTTCGACGCTCTACCTGATTCTCCTTCCACTGCGCGGATCTCTGCTGCTTGACAGCGACCAAAGCGATGTCCTTGTTCCCCTCCTCCTTCTCTTTGTCCCCTTTTCCTTCCTTGCCGCTCTTTGCACTTCGTGAAAGGGAAGTGCTTGCTGAGGACAAAGGGTGAGTATGAGTCAAACTCATAGGTGAGAAAAGCTCGCCAGAGGCAGAAGTCGATGTGTAATTTTCCAAGGACTGGTCGTCTTGACGAGCAGGAGATCCGATACAGCTGGAATGCGGAGAAAGTCGTTTAGGAGAAGATGACCCGGAGAGATACGTCAAAGCTGACGATTGATTTTCACCATCCACACCATCGTCTGGAGAAAACCCAAGACAGCTGATTTTTATAGCTTCCAAAGGAATAGATTTGGTTGGAGCCTCAGCCGTATAAGAGCTTGAGGACTGCCCAATATTATATAGCTCCTCATTGTCACCTTGTGACTGCCGCTCACGCGAGCCTCGTCGGCTGGGAACTTTATCCAAACGGAACCCACCTGCGTTAAACGGCCTCCTACTAGGCCCAACAGTTTTAACTTCTTCAGCATGGTCTGAAAACTGTGGCGGTGTTGAAGATGATCGTCTACGACGGGGTTGGCAGGATGGTGAAGTAGCAGGAGCAGATATTCTATCACTCCATCGATTTTGTTTAGCAGAAGGAGATGAACTAGACCTTGACATGGGTACATAGCTTCCCCTTTCGAACAAATTCTTGTTGGGAGTAGGTGGTAAAAGACTAGTCTTCAGTTTCCCTTTCAGGTGGGTCGGCGTGTCGCCATTGTCAGGGTAGGCCGAAAAGAGAGGATCTTCCGGTGTTGATGGGGGAATATGGATAGGAGGGACATTACGACGGATAGAAGGTGTTGACCTCCCAGAACCAGAACGAGAGCGGGGACGGGACCTTGACGGAGGCTGAGAGGAGTACCGACCTGCCTTTGGTTGGAACGTTCCGGATACAGATGAAACAAGGGTAGAGTTTTGCACGGCATCCGCCGGAGTGAATAACTGTGTCGGCCGTTGCGGATGTGGTAAGGGCTTGGATGGCGTCAGAGGTTCACTAGGAGGAGACTCGCATGGCTGCGGAGAGGGCACTTCTGATTGGGGGATTGTATCGAGAGATGGAACAGCAATGATGTGGTGTGACAATACAATGATAGGGTCCATCGTGTTCTTTTTGGACTCGCTAGATGGGATCCCTCAGCAGTCTTTAACAGAGAGAGTTCTGTCCCGACCCTGGAGAGGAATGAATCACCCGAGCAGGTAGTTTCAAAAGTTGAGGAAGTAGAGAGGAGGGGTAGGCCAAATATGGATTACGACAAATTTTTCAATTCAACGGACAAAGGATAGGAGGTATGGGAGGAGAATGGAAGCATAACCCAACAGAAGCGAAAGGATGATAGGATGCAAAACACGGAACGGTCTGACTTAGCAACTGCACTGCAAGTATGCGGAGAAAGGAGACTCACGGTTATCACCAAACGAATGAGATTGTATACCAAGTTCAAAATTCACAGAATAGAGCAAGAAGCAACAGAGTGTGCTAGCTATCAAGTTGAACGAATCGAAGTCAGTTGTTGATCGTCTTGTTCGTGGGACGATGGCAGGCGTTACGTACTAGAATCGTCCGTCCATAGCGGTGCGATAGGAGTAGCACCTGTATCGATCTGGGGGAAGGAGACGTCAGTGCGAGACAAAGAGGGAGAGAGATAGAGATGTGTCGAATTTATACCCACAACGAGAGGGATCCCAGATCACGATCACACCAGCGGCTGTTTCTCTCACTGTCACCGCAGAATCTCCTTTGGACACAAACAAACTACCCAGAGTTTTTGTTGCACCCTCACTTTGGGCTCACTCGTAGCTTTTGATATGCTCCCTGTTTTTCCCTGCCCGAACTGCCCGGGATACGATCGTTGATTATAAGAAGCTCGTTGCTTGTAAGTAGCCTGTTGCTTGGCAAGTAGTTGTTGGGACAGACTCTATTAGGCGGACATCGTTGCGTCTTCACGGGGGCTGGCGTGTCTGTCCTCTGAGAGTATATGAAAATGCCTCGAAGGTTGGAAGAGATACACTCGCAAGATAGAGACAGATGGAAAAGAAGATGCTCTGGGACACTACGACGGACGTTGCATTAGAACTGAGCAGCAGTCGAGGGAGGCGGGCTGAAACGATTCCTGAGCTCTTCTCATCTTCCACCTGGCAGAAACCGCGCGTTCCTGAGTTCCGTTCCCTGGCCCTTATCCAAGATTCCGTGATTCCATGCACATGCACTATTCGCCATGGCATTAGACAGTAAACAACCCGGTAATGCATCTTAACCATGCTTTAGCCCCCGCTGAAATCACTCTATAATATCGTAATATCGGCCTCAAACCGGCATAATCCCTTGGGAATCTCGGACGACTTGCGGGTTGCGGACCGCGTCTGCCGCTCTGAGTGCGTAGACGCTTGACGGGGATGATGATGCATGATGCGCGTATGTACACCAGCGTAATATACCTGCCACGCGTAGCACGTAGACGTCTGTACATGCTTGTCGATCCCGGACGACTACTATATATCGTGGTACATACTATGCCGTACATACGTAGCAGTAAGCTTTGAGCTTCTTCGGCGTGTGCAGAGGAGTCGAAAGTCGACACGGACATCGAGCGTCAAAATCAGTCACAAGGCGGTGCCGGGGGTGGGGTCGCACCAGTTTGCGATGGGTAATAGGAACGGTCGTGCAGCATGAGTAAGTACGAAATACAAGAAAACGATTCCCGGAGTTCGCAACCCTCATTAGTGGGAAATTCGAAGTTTGAAGCTATATGCATTCGCATGGCTCGTCTCTCGCCTCCTTTTCCCAAACAAATAAACGTTTACAGTCCATAGGATGGCATATGATCGACCCTCACCCACATGCCACATGTCCGTTACCCTGTGCTATTCTAATTTATAACCTTCTTCTTCCGTCTGTTGCTCGTTCGTTGTTCCCCGGTTCTCTTATGCCGTCGGCATTTGCCGCCCCTCTGCTATTATTATCTTCAGCCGGGAAGGATTAAGGAACTGAATATGACGTCTCAAGCGGTTATCTTCCCTGACTTCCGGTTTTCGGTTTCCTGGGCAATTGCGAAGACTGCGCACTTCTTCCTTCTTCATCCTCCATCCTTCATCTCTCATCTTCTTTCATCTGTACTTTTTGCTTTTAAGGCTCTTAGGTTTTGGGCTTGCAGTGCATGTTGATTCATCGACTATGGCCGTTTGGACTCTTTTTCTTCATCATTTCATTCTCACGTTTTCCACCATGCTGTATCCTGCTTGACTGCATCATGTATGTATATGTTCTCTATCATCGCCTATGGTTCTGTTTCCAACCACATACTAAAGTCTGGAATTGTGGGAACAATGGCGCAACTTTAATGGGCGATCGAGAGATCTTACAGACAGGTGAATGCATGTTGTGACTGGTGACAGGTAGGAAGTCGCGGGTAGGGTGAGGTACAGTGTTTAAGGATCAAAATAAAGTGTACATAATATCTGCTAATGGCTCATTAGGATGGATCAACCTGTGTCTTGAGCCTCAATCAGAGTTGTTATTTTGTCGTGTTCATCGGTGCTGCTATTGAAAGCTGAGACGTTCCATTCATAGATAATGAAACCTGGAACAATGGCGTTGGGAGTGCGAAGAAGAAGTGAAGCTCGGGAGCCGGAAAAAATACGGTTACTCAAAAAACATCCCGTGCGTCTTGGACGACTTGGCTTTTGCTTTGAATCGTCATCATGCATGGATCAATCCACGGCTCTCAACTCGCCCTTATCTTTTGCATGTAGTCTATTATAGACTTTATGAGTACATACAAGCGTGGTACGCATACACACTATACAAGAGACACGAGACAAGCAAATGTGAGCTATAACATATTCACAATGATACTTGCTGAGAAAGCGGCGAGAACTACTCGAGTACACTACAAAAAAGAATAATTAATGGCCCGCAGCATACCGCCGCATAATATGTAGAGCATACAGCATACGATCGAGGATAATGCATGGTGTTTGGCTTAATGCCAAGAGGGAGATCCACAAAACCAAGAACAAGCACTCTGTCTGAATGATCAACCAACCACCGATGGGCGACCGGCAGGTACAGGATACGCGACATAGTTAGCTTATCTTTAATACTGTATGCCGGGCGTAGAACCTAGAACAAAATGACTTTAATTCAGCGTCCGCGTGGGTAAGTCATAGGTACAGTGCAAAGAGAAGAGGGGTATATATGCCAAGCACATAATCCGGCTATAGTATGCAGCGTTATTGAAATCCATAACTTAATTGCACAACAACTTAGAGTAATAAAAGTACGAATCTGAGAATTTAGAAGTGATGAGAAAGAGATCGACGCCCTACGTACGGCTAGTTGAACCGAAGGCGTGATAATCGAAACGTATCTGTTTTCCGGCGGCGGATACTAATCATCGGTCGTTATCAGCAGTGATAGAATGAAAGAGGTAGTTGAATATCTACGTAGTCAGAATGATTTCCGTACATTTGCATTGTTTGGTGAACATGAAGTCTTAAGCCGAAAATTCTCAGTCAATCTCCTCGCTTGAATCTATACTACCTTCTTCATCACTGATCGTAGCATTCTCTCGATTCGCAGTTGTTCCTTCCGCACTGACAGAAGAATCATCCTCCAGGAATATATCCGTCGCTTCAATCATCTTCTGCAATACGTCGATCACATCTTCACTGTCTGGGTCGATATCCCAAGCCAGGAAACGCTTGGCAAGTTCCTCTGCTGCTTTGATTTCCCGTATATTTTCCATTGTCAGAGTCGCATCGAGCAACTTGGATATTTCAAATTTTGAGACGCATTTGCTGATGACTACTGATCAGCGGGGCAACAGCTTTCCACATAATTTACATACGTGACCTCTTGGGCTCTGTCAACAATATTCTTCGGGATCCCGTGTCTGAGCGCACATTCTGCTGCGTTTGAAGTTAAGCTAAGTGAAGGGACAAGCCTATACATTTAATATATATACATGAGTATTTCCCGACTAAGGGCTTTGACAAGAAAATATACGACTTACTTATAAAGATAATGTATGTCATCTGAATCATTCGTCAAAAGCGTCTTCATGTGGCAAAACCGCACTGGTAATCGGTCTTCCGTAATGAAATGGTTGGCAAAAAGTTCGCTGAGTAAGGAAGTAAACATGGTTGAAGAGGTCTTCATCTGTCGGCTCACTGGAAATGGGTCATGACAATTGATCGAGGACAAACCCCTTGCAGAAGATACTCAACTGTACCGGCGAGAAGCCCAGCCCCGTCGGCAGGATGGGTACCTGCAAAATATGGGGACTATAAATCAGTATGCGAGGTTTCGTACATACCTTTACCAAACTCGTCCATTATGATCAAGGAATGTCGGGTTGCACCTCTGAGTGCTTGAGAAACTTGGCCAAGATCTATCATAAAAGCGGAAGCATGCTACTAAGAAGGTCAGACTGGCTATGAAACACCCCCTAAGATGCCTTACTCTTGAAGTCGACTCGCGGGTCTGGAGACGCGTGAATACTACCCAGATTGTTGTCAATACTCATTCTTATGTTGTATGACAAAATGTCTACTTTTGTCGCAAATGCCAATTCTGGCTCCATCGGCCGGTACAAAACTCCCTATCTGCGCCATGAAAGCCATCAAAGCGACCTATAATGCGCGATATCAGCCTCGACCATTTCAAAGTTCATATAAGGCCCACCTGCTTGCCATATGCAGACTTGCCAGAACCATTTGCGCCTGTGATAATCATCTGTCGTTGTGTTAACTCCGATGGTCACAAGTATCATGGTGCGAACCTTACCATGCTGGCCAAACCATTGACCCCTCCAGACGCTATCATGGTATCGTTCTCAATGTACCGAGGAACCAAACTCTCATACAGAATATGTCGTCCCCCCCGAATCTGTAGCACAGGCTCTTCCGTCATGATGGGACGCTTTAGCCCGAAATCTCTTGCTGCTCGAGCCAATGCCAAGATGCTAACAGAAACATAAGCAAAGTCAAATACGATACGAGAAAACCCACCAATCCAACTCCGCTATGGTATCGACAGTCCGCAGAATTGATGTTTCATAGCCCTTAAGGTGCTCTACCAGCCTTTGAATGATTTCAATCTCTTTTCCTAATCGCATTATTAGCAAAAGTTCATACTGGGGAAGAAGGAATCCCACCGATCATCAATGTGTACAAGTCACCGAAATGGTCATCCAAGTCCTCCATCTCTACCGTCTTATAATAGTACCGATCTTCTGTGTGGAACTACCACAACAGCTATCGTTAATTGCTTATCGCACGAAGCTGTCCGTTACAACACGTACTCGACTTTCCCATCCTGGTATTTCTGGTGGCTCATCTGCATCTGCCTGTATCACTGCGAGGTATCCTAACTGAGGCAAGTAGACAACGTTCACGCTAGAAGATATGCCGGGAGGTACTTGAGAATATATCATTAAAGCTACTTGGTTCTGGAACACCCTGAGGATGAACATTCAATGGATAATGGGAGAGGGCACATACGAGCGTTACATCAAGACCTATGAGGAACGTCAGTCTGATCAAATACATGAGATAGTGACCACCACGCATACCTGCGTATATTTCCCGCCAGCTATCCAGCTCATCGTCAACACCTGGTCGAACAGCAACTCGGCTTTCGAGTCTTGAAGCATCCCAATCAATCTACCTTTTGTTCAGAACAGTGCGTTAGATTTCAAGACCCACTTACGACAGCATTCATATCTTGGCAGAAAATGATAAGATTATCTCTGACGGTTTCTCTGATCTGTTAAGTAAGCTGAGGGATGACGGCCATGACCCACTTTTTCTGCAATTGGCAATGGCACAGGAGTAGCTATACCACACATGAAATTCCTGATTTCGAGTGCAGCTGTCAAAGCCTATTGAAGAACTCACTTCTCAGTAATTTCTCTCCACCGGTATGCCATAAGTTCACGACATCACTCACGTCCACCAAACATTTCCATTCGACATAGCTCCCCCTTCCAGTCTGGAGTTTCGTACAATGTGCAGGCACATTCCTTACACCCTTCATGGTTTTCCTCAAGCTCGTCATAATGGGTGCGTTCTCGGCGGAAGAAAAGAATTCAACAGCGTCATGCCGGGCAGAGATCTCGGAAAGATCGAGTAATGGGCGAAGATGCCATGTGTGAAGTAGCTTTTTGCCGAGGGGGGTGACAGTAGAGTCAAGCTTGCCTGTGGTGACCATCAGTCTATAATAGACTTTCCAAAACGGGCTGGTGAAATCTTCTACCGAATATAGACAATGCTTGTTTATTCTGTTCGGAATACATGAATGCGTGCGACTCCACATCAAAGATTGCTAACGATCTGATACAGGCAGTCAGCCATCTCCCAAATGAGCATAAATGTTACCAGTCAAAAATTTACGTTAAGGCATCCTTGTTTATCTGCATGTGCCTTTCCCTGTTGCCCGTAAATCACTGCTAATTAGAAAGTATGTTTGACAGAAACCTACAAATCCATACTTTCCAAGACAGTAAGCTCTAATCCATTGAAGTGTTGTTCACCTGGCATGGCCTCCATTGTGCGACCTTTTTTTACTTGCTCAACTAAAATTCCAGCTGCTACCGTCTAAAGTTTGGTTGGCACCACTGAGCATGGATGCAGGACTTCACTCACAGCTAAAGGCGCATTGATGTTCATCCAACACCCTAGCTTAACCAAACTCAGCCTGTAAGTTCCCATCCCAGCACCTTCATCTCTCCAGTTGGCATCCTCTATTGCCGATCCATTGCGCGGCTCGTGCGCCGATTGTTCTTCTGCGCGACAGACAGATAACGTTACAGATGAGTCTGAAACTCGAACAGAAGCAAGCTGTATAGAAGCTGCCTTGGGACTACAAGAACGAGAAGGTAAGAGGAGTAGTTCACACTTATTCTCGTCTCCTACTTCAAGAGTCAACAATGCTCCATTTATTCCTTCAAACAGTGACAACTGACGATACTCTTCTATCTTCTCCATCAGGGAGTTCTGGGTTTTAGTGCTCACTATGATAAGCGTGGGCCGCACTTGCTCTATGACTAAAAGATAGATTAATATCTTAAAAAATATCGCCATGTCATCTTACAAGAAGCTTACCAAGACAAGCCAGATCCCAATTCAACGTGTCCTTCGTGTCTTCCAGAACCTGTATCTTCCTCTCCTCTGGGTCGTACCATGCTGCAGCAAGATTGCCCGTGAATGGCGCATGCAATGAAAGCGTCTACAGGTCGAAAAACGAAGCCTCAGCATGGCAAAACAAGCGGTGGGGTGCTGCGCCGCTTACCCTCTGTTCCTTGATCTCACCTTCCAATATGACATCGCCTCTTTGTCCGGTATTCTTCTCTTCAATCTGTGATCCTCGTGTCAGGATTCGTTGCGACTCGCATTGTGGCTGCTCTGGCCGGCTTGCCAGAGACGGTGCTGTTGGTTGTTGTCTTGCGCCTCGCCTCTCCTTCCCCTTTGGTCGTTTGACTATTTCTTCTGAACTTGATTTGCCAATGCTTATAGCAGGAGTAGCTTGTCTTTTGCGGTTCCCATGCATGATAATGATTGAAGCGTACGAGTAGTTGTTGGAAACAAATGGAGATTGAAGGAAGGAAGGAAGGAAGGAGGGAAGGAAGAACTGAAGTAAGAAAAATACAACAGGCAACAACTGAACGAAGGATAATTTCTATATAATTCAGTCGCGTCAACCGAGCGGGCAAAAGGCCTGTGCGAAGGTTCCGCCACGGACATAATATAGGACATAGTCAATTACGCCTTGCACGTAAAAACAGAGCCGATGAAGGTGCATGCTATTTTTTCAGCTTCCTTGCCCAGACCCTGCGTTAATGAATTTAATACCATACAATCCTTATATCCTGCGCACTGCCCTTTCAACCCAAACTCCTACCGAATCTTCTTGCGTAAGTCACCACATGTCAATCCAGCTGTTCAAAGCCGATGTCTGTTATACAATGTTTTTATATGAAAGAACCCCTAAGATGAATTGAAAAAGTGGAAGCAGGAACAGACGGCGAAACGGCGAGTGGAAAGCGAGGTCTATTAGGCTGGGTCGGTTTGGTTGAGGACCACGAGACCTTCCCTATTTTCGTCTTGAGATATTGCGACACCCTTGGCGGCAGTAGCAAAGGAAGACATAACAGCAGTTGACAATGGGGGCATATCCTCGATGCCGGGTGGGGGTTTGAAATCTACAGGCCCAGCGCCATCTTTTAAAGGGACAGGATCAGCACCATTTGGCACAGGCACTCCGTTAGGAAGTTGTTGTTGGGGTTCAAAGTTGTTAATTAATGTTTGCTCAGACCTGATACAGTGTCAGCTCACAAGACCTCGCCCCACAAGATTACTGACTTGGTGCGTTTACTTGGACCTTGCCCTTCCGAGCCATCGTTCATCCCAGCATCTCCAGAGCCCTATAGTCACGATATTCAATAAAGACACTAATTGTAATGGGTCTTAATACTTACGTTTTGTTGCTGTCGCTTTGTCTTCTTCTTCGACTTGGGCATCCCGTCAGGAAAAACATAAGAGGGTAGTTCGGATCTTTGAATGTGTAAGTGCTACATTATATCATTATGACACACCTCTTTGCAGGCCTGAGAATGACGCTCATCTCCATTTCATTGTATTTATCCCAGTTTTGACACACAGCGCAGAACTTCTTGCTGGGATAGAAGAGGTTCAGCACACGTCCACCAGTCTCTTCTGTCATGAAATGATCAATATACTTCTTTGTCCATATTATTGTCACTCACTAGATTTCTTCTCAATTTCCAATCCAATGAAGAAACTTTTGGTGTAGATCTTCCTATGCTCCCTGTTCTTCACATCTTCTTCTGTTCTGTCGATCATCTCAGCTGTCAGTTCACCTTGACTCGCCGCAGCCTGCTCCTCTTCTGTCAAACAGTAAAATACACGATTTACGCCGCCAACTTGAGGGTGTGCCGTAATGATGCAGTCGGTATTTTCCAAGTCTCCTACCAGCGTTCGTATTCTAGACTCGACCATACCGCTCCTGATAGATTGTTAGCTCAAACAAGTATTGATTGAACATACCAATCCTTGATGCCATCCGATGTGGACGCAGAGGCGACGACCTGAACATAAGTTTTGTACATGCTGAAAAAGTCAACCTTCTCGAACAACGGTATCCATGAGCTATCAGGAGTTTTCAAAATCTCATCCGTTATTTGCATTGCTCGCAGCATTTCCTTTCGAATGATGGACATAGTAGAACTAGTAATATTGTGGGTAGAGCACATTGAGGGATAAGCAGGGGTGATAACCGGCATACGATGCGCTTGGTCTCGTCGATCAAGCTATGGGTGTGAGCCACTGTGCAAGTTTTGTTCAACGTACCTTGGGGTTCCACACAGAATGCTGCATGTTGGGAGGTCCGTTATCAATCTTCTTCAACAGCACAGGCTGGGGCCAGCTCCATTGGTAATAAATAGGGAAAAACTTGCCAACAATAGTTGCTGGTGCAGCGGCAGGATACAGTTGACATATTCGAGCGGTAAGAAGCGCCCATGCTACGCCACCCGGGAAACCCAGCACGTTGGAGTAAATACCTCGACGCTTTGCCCATAATCTTATTGTCCTCAAAGCTGTACGGAAGGTTGCAACGTCTGGAACGAGGTTGAGAATCATATCCGTGACTCGGGGACCTGCTATTGTCAGCTGAAGCCTGGCCGTCCGACTCACCGTTCAAACTTCTCTGTGATGCATCATCCACTCCTCGAAGAATTTCATCCTTTTCGATATCCAACGAATCTCCCGCCTCTGGCAAATTGACACGTGCGAAAAGCAGATCAACTTCTACTCCAGAGATAACAGTCTTCATAACTGGCACAAAAGCAGACTCGACCGCCTACTTCATCCTCAGCATGGTTCTAGGATATTAGTAACGAGCTCACAGAAATTTCAGTCACTGCTGGCCAAGCACGTAGCATATCTTGAAATTCACCAAAGAAATGCTCTCTATAGATATGCCGCGGGCAGACACAAATAGTATCAATATCTGATCCGGGGCCGTGAACACCGAGACTATGTACTAAGTTAGCCATTGAACTCGATACATAGAATTTACCCACCGATAGGAACCCGAAGTATAGATTCGTCCACCTGCTTCTGAAGCTATTTTTTCTGACATGCCGAGTTTTATAGACACATCATGGACAAATTTAGCAACCAGCTGGGCGATATTTGAAAGCAGTCGTTCTCTGCGTCCGAATAAGCCTGTATCTTCGTTTTTCCAGCTCAATGTAACATACCGGACCTTCCTCTCCTGATCGGATTCGAATTGATTGAGGGCTACAAGGTCTGCCATCAAAGCTTCACTAGACTTGATGTCATTGGGCTTTGGAGGATCAGTCGTAATGGGAGGTGTAACGCCCAGGAACTTGACAGGCGGGTTACTGTTGTTCACATCGTCAGTTTACACCAGGAATTGCCTCTTCCAGACGGAATGACCAGCAATAGCACGCACGAAGTCATTGAGGTTGACAGATAGGAAGAATAATTTGCGGCGTGGAGTAAGACAGTCGAAATAAGTTCGGTAATTGCAAGAGCCCTGTCGTGAAATAATTCGTATTCGGTGCTCAAGTCCTTCGCAGCTGTTTCAATTAGGCGCTGTACATCAATTGCTGATCCTTGATTATGAAGAAATGTATGGATCAAGAAGCAACCAGAGATACGATACGTAAAGCACAAAGAACACAGGCTCTAAGCTATTGTGCATGTATCGCCGGTGGCAGGCGGAGTTACCTGATGTGGCACTGATTTCGCGCAGACGGTCATTTTTTATTGCCCATGCGTTTGGGTGATTTTGCGCCGCTTGTACGTATTCTTCAAAGAAACTATGGCAAAAAGCGTTCGGTCAGGTATATGTTTACATCAAGACAAGGTCGCGGTTTTCCACAGGGTCGCTACGTCGCTTGATGAGCTCTGGAAACAAATACAGGAGGCATGGCATGAGATCGACCTGGGGCAGGTGAGGGATCTCATAGATGAGATGGAACAGAGGCGTGTAGCAGTTTGGAAGGCGAAAGGGAAGTCTACCAAGTACTAAATTATTGTAAATTATGCATAGAATCTGTTTATGTACTTGGTTTGCCCGAAAACATGCATTGTAAAATGATACATGCAATCGATGTTGTTTGTATAGGTAGAAAAACGGGATCAAATGGGAGGGGGTACATTCTTTTCCGTAGGTACCAGTATTGTACTTCTCTACAACATTTCCTACACAATTCTAAGGGAATTTGACTAATCCCTCAAAGTGACAAGTATTTTTATCAGTTTTTGATTTGGTAGATGATTACTTCGTCGATGACATCGACTTGTATTATTGTTGCTCTTCTTCCGTTTCCTCATCCAGATGTGGAACTCTCGAGCGCCAGTAGTAATAAGGCAAGGTCCATCTCCCACGTCTTAACCGCCTTGATTTTTCGGATCACTACATAGATTTGTCAAACACTATCGTTACCTATCTTCCAGCACTTACGCTTGAAACCAATATAAGCAAAGACATAGATCGGGATACCGATGTAATTGGTGATGAATGACTTGTAGTCCCAAGGCATAAAGCCGTCAAAGCCCTTGAAGAAGCAAACGAGATAGGTAAGAAATAAGGAGCGTAGGTGAACTATGGCTGAAAGGGGGACTTGTAAGGAAGAGAGTCTCGTGATGAGATGCTTTGAGCTTTCATTCCGGCAGGAAGAGGCAATGTGGGACGAGATACAAGAGGACGGAGATCTAAAACACGTCAATCTCGTATCTTTCCATGCTATCTAGCCATTCTTACCCAAGTAAGTCCACCAAAGATTGTGACAGAGTTGACAAAGTAATTGAATACAGAAAGCGCATCTCTGCTGCTAGCAACAAGGTACTACGCCAGACCCATGATGAACATGGCGGTAAACATCCTCGACGAGCTTTATGGTATAAGTCTTTCCCTTTCAAGACGAGCAATGGGTAGAATTGATTGTACGGCCCAGAGTTAAGGAAGGTCGATGGACTCTATGTCATTGAACATGACGGGCACGCAGTTTGTGAAAGAATGCGCCTGACAGCAGCACATCAATGACCCGCATCTCGCAGAAGAAGGAACATGGTACCGTCCTTCTGTCCGACCAAGACTTCAACAGCGATGGCCCCACATCGCTGAAAAATAACAAGAAGTCTAGCTTCAAACGAGCCGCCGTACATATATGTAAAGTGCATTATAATAAATGCATCATCATAATACCACACACTCGAACGGACACGTCCATTTTCATTAATAACAAAACACCTAAAACTGAACGTACTTCCCAAAATTAACTTGGTGCAATTGAATTGTTCTCTGGAACCAGGGACCCGGGACAAGGCGAGCCGCGGGGACATGTCCTCATAGTGGGGGTCGCCGATTTTTTTCAAATGTCCCCAGGAAGCGTTCCAGTAAACTAGAATTTATACGACCTGTTGCATGTTGCATCAGTTCCAGTAAACTACAGATTACTGGAGCTTTGCTCAACCTGTCCCGGGTTAATATCTGTCGTAATGGAAATACGGCCTCATTAGTCTCGGCGTCAGCCCACGCATCCAATGTCATTACAGTAACCTCATCCATGATACTTTCTAACATATTAGAACAACATTGCTCATATTATCCATCGTTCAACTTTTTTTGACTGCCACCACCTTGCACAATGCCAGCTACCAGACGCACAAAGGGGCTTGACGCATTCCAACCTGCTGACACTCTCGATCCTCGCACGGCTCACACGATGCAAGATATCGCTGCTCTTCGCAAAAGTAATTTGACATTGAAAACAGCACGACAATATGCAACCAAAAATAAGCAATGGTATGCGTACTGTGCCCACATGAATTTTCTTACAAAGTGAGCCGCCATCTCCCAAAGATGTATGTGTACTAGTTGTTGGCTGACGTGTTGCTCTTCAACCTGAAGAGATACTGTAACTCCGGCAAACGCAGCGTCGTATCTGTACAATTGGGTACTTAAACTTCCTCCTGACCATCACCGTAAATGATTTCCCCACAGGCTTTGTAGAGCATACGTTGATATACTTCGCAGGTAAGAAGCAGGCGCACATCCTTGTAAGAGAAGCCCAAGGTGGGCAAGTGCCACAAACTGTGCGGGGTCAGGAGCAAGGTCAGACGGCACTGTTTATTGAGGAAGACGAGGAAGTCGACGATTCAATGCTTGCAGGTATTGATGAGCCTGCCGACCCAGACACCGTTCAGGACGAGCGCCAGATGCTTCTGAATGGTGTCAATGACTTGCCGGATTTTAAGGAATTGCGTGAGAGTCTTGGATATCATGGTGCAGGTGAGCTATCTCAGCTTCAGAGCAGGGTGGCTGGTAACGAGCCTACAGACTCGAGTCTTGAGCATCTGCTGCAGTGCAACCAATCTCTTGCTTCTGTCAGGCTCTATTTGGCTGCTCTTGTCGACCTTTGGGAGACCCAAAGGCAGGCGGGAATGAACGCCTTTCCCTCGCCGCGCACGAAAGCAACCAACTCTATCCTCAACGCTCTACGTCGTGTACGCAACGAACAAAGTATCCTTCGTTGTGATGATAAAGGTGACGGTGAGCTTTATCCTGCCTTTCCATGTAATAAGAATCTAAGCTGAGCCCGCCCTCCAGATCTGTTCTACGATGGGATAGCGACGACCGAGAACATGAAAAAGTTGTTTCTCCATTATCTGCATCGGGACAGCGTCGAAGGTCTGCGCGATCTCGCTGCGCAAGCCGTCGGCATCCATGGACTTTTACGTGCGGATGATCAGCTAAGGATTACCCTATCGTCCATGTCCCTCAGACTCTTCGAGGATGAGGGACCCACACCTTGTCGTGGTGTCGTTTTCGCCATAAGAGAGGGGAAGACGACACATGACGGTCAGATCCAGTACTCAACTCTGTTGAGGAACAAGGATGTGACCCGGTGCCCCGTCTCTTTCCTTGTTCTGTATCTGTTTGCCCGGTGAGCGGTTTTGTTTCTGCCGCCTTATGAAGTTGCTGTCCAAATGATCTGATTTGGTCTACTTAGGTTCCATTTCAGTGAAGAGCCCTTTATTAACTCAGATGTCTCTTTTCCCTCTTTAAAAAATCGCCAGGACTGGTATCACATCCCACTCTTTGTGTCCCGCCAATCCAACGCAGTTACGCGTCTGAAATATGACGCTTTGAACAAGAGTGTGCGAAAAGCACTTCAAAGCTGCAACATCCATTGTAGAGCGTCCACTCACACGTCTCGCAAATGGGGAGCCCAGCTTGCCGAAGATGGCGGCGCGCCTGAAGAAGATATCATGAGGCAAGGAAGATGGTGTACAAAGGTGATGGAAACTGTCTACCTCAGTAAATTCCCTCTCAAAGCATTGAGAGCCCTTGCAGGGTTCCCAAAAAAGAAAGGTTCTTATTACCTTCCTCGCGACATGGAAGTGCCTCAGGAGCTTATCGAGAGCGTCTTCCCATGGGTTGATGCTGCGTTGAGTCATATTCCGTTACATGTGGAAAGTTAATTAACTGATGCTGAATATGCAGTGAGGCTGAGCTCTTCGACCCCGATCGCTTCCAAGGCGACAAAGCTGGTCGAGCATTCATCAAACTCATGGACTGGTTTCGCTCGGTATTAATCCAAGATGCTCCCTTTATTCGCCAGCTCGAACCTGACCTCTTTGTCTGGAAACACCCTGTCTTCTCCACACCCACTTTCCTTGCCTTTGAAGCAAGGGCGCTAGCCGAAGCGCAAAGCGCGGAAGCACGCATGAGCGAGGATGCAAGGCAACTTATCCCTGAACTTTCCGATTATCTCTCTACCAACTTCACTGCCTTGTTTAAGGCCACATATAACATCGACACCACGTTAACAGGACTAGCTGCGTCCGTTGCCAGCAATTCCCAACTTATACAGGAAGAGCGGCGTGCTGAGAAATATGATGCACTGTTGAATGGTATTGGAGATGCATTCCATGCAATGGCTCGCCGCCAACACAGCGGCAGCATTTCATCTCGATCAAATGGTGAGCATGTTGTCACAGATGGTCATGGATGGCGTGAATGTTAGCTGATAATATGTCAGTCAACGCCCAAGAGAGCCAAACGACCAGTGTACTTGAAGGTCAACACCATGGGGGGTTTAACCCATCCGCTTCTTCCAACTCCGTCGCTTCTCAGCCCAACTCCGCTAGCGACTCTGGTGACCTAGTTCAACTCGAAGCATTGGTCTACAAGATGGATCGCGAGGTAGGAGATGTACTAGAATTATGGGATGAGTACATCGTTGGAAGGAATGGTCGATTACCTGTCAGGGAAATGAGTCAACGAAACGAGTTTAAAAAGAACGAAGCCGAAAAAAAGATGTTCAATCGGAGAAAACCTATCTATGAGGCCATCAGAGACCTAGCTCGGGGGATGAACATGGGTGAGAGGGAAGCTGCGGGGTTAATTGAGGAGTATAGGATTAAAAACTCGATGGGGCTAAACAAGCTGAGCAATGTCGTCAAGGAAGTTGTCAAGAACATGATTGTGCATCAGTCTTATCGATATCGAACGTTGTAACTGTTTTAAATTGTAACCATATGATAGTTGTACTTACGTTCATGCACGTATGATTGCCTCATCCTTCCCATATTATGTTCCTGTGGCTACATATAAAGGTAATCAAACGGGTAATCGAAGGAAAAGCTGGTGAGAAAAGAAGTGATGGGGAAGGATGAGAACTCGGGAAATGGGTCAAGACGGGTCAGCCGAAGCCCTTGGCCATCCAATATTTCTTTTGGAAATGCGACGTACCATTATGCAGAGGAAAGACAAGAGGTACAAATGCACATAGCTCAAACATAGCTGCAAGCGACATCAGTATACAGTAGTATATATTCTGAGTTTTTCACAAACGTTACAGCCTGAACGAAGTTACAAGTGGTCGCGACGTGTGGTCATCATGAACGAAATAGCGATGTGATGTAGTATATATGCATATGCATGCATTATTGAAGAAGATAGAGAAGCTCAACAATCATAATGGTCGTGCAGTGCGTGCGTACAGTGGTGGAGGATGTATGGGTTCGGCGCGGACTCCGTTTACGACTTAGTCACCGGACAACCCCGCCAGGACATGTCCTGGACAGGGTATAGGGTAGGGTCTTTAAACGGATTGTTTACCCGAAACCCCGTGAAGTCTCTTACGGGTCATCACTATTTATAATTAATTATGCGACTTTCGTAATTGATTATCTAATAAACATTATGTAAGAGTCCAACCGATACACTTGCTCTCGGGACCGACCTCTCCTCACTCCTACCGGCCGACTTCTAGCTTCTGCAGTCCTCCAATCACTTGCAGCACCAGAGACGTCTTTGCTGTTGGCTGCTCCCCCACCTTTCCCGATTCCTTCCATCGGCTGACTTCTTCTTCGTTTTTCTCCTCCAATAGACCACCGCTAGAGATAACCAGGGTTTGAATGCCCCGCTGATGAGCAAGGGGGTTACCCTTGTAACACTGGCTGCCCTGGTTTGGAGAGAGCCGAGACACTGACTCTGCGCGAAGTCGAAGAGCAACTCTCCTGCTTTGCGACGATTGGCGGTGGTTGATCGTGCACCATATTGGTGTAGAAAGGAGTAAATTTTGAGGTCGTAGCCTACGAGACCTATTCGGTTTGTTCCATGGATCCTGGCATCAATCCTCGGCGATTTTCTTGCATTGTGGTATTCCAGAGTCACAATTCTGTTGGATATCCCTTGGAGGGACGAGTAGTGAAGAAGAGACGTGAGCCCTTTGTGCCGGATATGGAAATGGGGGCGGCGACCCTAGGCAGAATTCTTCGGGGCCTGGATGGTTGCTTTGGTCACAGGCCTGGCAAGTGGATGGTTGGAGTAGGGGATGATATTTCGTGGTGGAGGGCGGTCGGAATGAACGTATTGTCGAACTCGAATGGTACATTAGACGAGAGGTTAAGTCGGGATATCTGTCTGACATCGCATCGGTATAGCCTTTCAAAGCTCTAGTCCGCTGCCGATGTCCCCTCTGTCCTATCGCTGGCAAGGTTATGCAGTGCCGGACATGGCTTGACCACCGCGACGCCCTTCCCCTTTAGGGATCCTTGGATCATTTGCTACCGCAGTCCCCTCAATCGCCTCGCCTATTCACGGCGACTCTAGCTACCAACGAGCCCTTTGGTTCTCATCTTCTCTCGGTCCCTACCATCTCTTCTACACACGCTGCCCCTTCTATTGATCATTAGTTGTTAACGTCTCCATAAGATCATCTACAACAAGGGTCATTTGAAAACACCCAGCAGGAGAACGGGGATGGAGCTGAAGAGGGTTCGGAAGTCATCATCAAGCTAGCTATTACCGAAGATCGGCAGGTAATGAGAGCGTCTGCTCCGGAAGTGGCAGAATTTCCTGGATCTCAGCGACGAAAGGTACTCGACCTGCTTGATTGCCCTATCGAGACGTCTGCCTCCGAGCTGCAGACAAACGTCAAGTCAATCTGCAAACACCTCGATATCAACCCAACCCTAAATGTCCTACCAAAGACTGCCAAGCTACCTTCCTCCAAATCACCAACAGCGAAGGGCTTGTCGATCTTCCAGACAAGTGCCATGAGTGTAATACCCCTCTTAAAGAGGCGGGGAAGGTTATGGTGCAGTTCTTCCCGAGGCAATCTCTACAATCGGCGCTAGAAGATCTGTTCAGTATCAACGGGGTAGAACGTTTGGTCGAGCAACAGCAGATATTGCGAGCGCAGCAAGGTGAGCGAGACCGGCAGCTGGGTTGCCCAGGTTACATGCGTGAGGCACGTCCTGGGAAGATCTACCGACATCAGCTGGACGGTGAATGCTATCGCCAAGATGGTCTTCAGCGGGAGAGAGGCTGTCTTGTCCTCACCATTAACATATCCCTTGACTATGCCGATCCATCGCGGTCTCGCAACTGCTCTCCCCGGTCAATGGGCCCTATCCTCTGCCAGTTGGCCGATCTGCCTAATCAATACCGTTCCCGATTGTCATTTATGATGATAATGGGAATAACTCCTGCTCCCAACGAGCCGCCAGGCTGCTTGCTTCATCGACTCTTATTGGCCTTGGGGGTCGACCTTTTAAGTGGCGAGTGCGACGGGCTTTGGATTAGAACACCTGGGCACCCTACTGGTGAGTTGTTTCGTCAGTTATAGAAATCCTTTCGCTAATTGTATGTTACTACATGTTAGACTACTACTACTTCCTACCAAACACTCTGACTGACCCTGCCACATTCAGCTCTGGCTGAGAGCATCTGTCCTCGTTATGAAGATTGGGACGAGATCTTAAGTGACGTCAACCCCCTTGATCCCGCAAGGTCTATGTCAGAATTGGGGCCATCTGCTGTGATCGTCCGGCTGCCGTTGCCATCACCGGTGTCAGCCACTTTTCCAAAGAGGACACCCCGTGCCTCAAGTGCACTGTGCCACGGAATCGCATGCACCTCCCGAGTCAGTTTCCCCTTCGTTCCAACTTAGAGCACTCTCGGGCGATGCTCAGTCAACAGCGCGAGTTCCTTGCCAAGTTCGATGAAGCTCCCCAAACCTCGTACCAGACACATGTCGCTCGCCGAGCTGGGAGAATCACGAAGGCTTCTCAAGCGCATGTTGAAAGGCGTGAAAACTCCGTTTTCCAGGTCCGTGGTCATCTCTCCATCTTTGATCTCTTTCCAAACCTGGACAAACTGAGTCATTCCGTGGTAGACTCCGCTCAGTCTGCCCCTATTACCACGTCCTTAAGGCCACCCTCGGAACTGATGGAGTTAGACGTTCGCGTATAACTTGTTTAAGAGACTACGTAATCAATCAGATCCTATACCCGCATTCAATCAAATTTTCCTTTCATAGTTTTCTGGATTTTCCTCATCACTAATCTGTACACTGCTCTCCGAGTCTGTTAAGAAAGCAGGGGCTAAGGAAACACCAGTTCAACAGGAGCAACCAATGCCGACCTTACTGACGGCCCAAAAGCTAGCCAAAGAGCTCAAGGTGAAAGGCAGAGCTCAGCGTAACGAAGTCTTCACCAATGTCCAAGATAACCTAATTAAGATGATGTTGGAAGTTAATGCAGTTGACCAGAAAGGCCGCATGGAGTTGCGGCCTTCCAAGCCGAAGCCGCGGCTACAGAGGCGAAGGAAAGAGAGGCGAGGGAGTCAGTGTGGAAAATAGGGATGAGAGGAATATTGAAGTAAGGGCGGTTGAGATTGAACGCATGCATGCCGAAAGTGCGCGATTTAATGCGGACGCTGCATGGCGTAATGCCGAAACTACGAGGTTAGCGGAGGAACACGAAGTGAATATCGCCAAGCGGGAAAGGGAAGAGGAGGAGGCGGTCGAGGATAGAAATATAGAAAGGACTAATGCGATCCAGGCGAAGACAATGTGGTTGGTGGAGTTCGCAAAGAAAGACACCATTGAGGCGGAAAAACAGGCATATTGGGAGATCACGGGGAAAGGAAGAACCTTCTTGCTTTTTGTAACACTAATAATAAATGTTATACATGAATAAGAATTGTGAATGCTTCTCATGGTTCTGTATAGTTCAAGCGACTAACTATTATCTTCGTTGTAGATCACATAGATAGTTGCCTGACCCCATCCCTTTACTACTTCTACTTCCCTCTGCACTTCTTTCCTCCTTCTGTCAGAGCCCTGGCGTTCCTCTGGAATGAGGAGGGCATCTGCCTCATCACTCATCTTCCTCTGTCGTCGCTGTTCTTCCTCCAAAATTCCCTCAAGCTCAGCCTGTGAGAAAACGTTCCTTATCTGCAAGCTCCTCGGGACCGTCTTGTTCAAGGATGAAGTTGTGAAGCATTGCAGTCACCTAGAAACATTGGCATAGATGAAGCCACTTTGAAAGCTATACAACATACCTGAATCCAGATGGTTGCGCGAATAACTTGGTGGTCCGCAGACTTGATTTGAGGGGACAGAAGTTTCAAGCTCTGGAAACGCGCCTCCCAGTATCCGATTGCGTGTTCCACATCTACCCGAACCTTCTTGATGCCGTTGTTGAATTCCGTCTGAGCACGCGATAAGGCATTGTTCCTTCCAGGCCTGCTTGCAGTGCGCTTATAGCTGGGAACCACAGTTATTGTTGGGTGTGAAGCCGCTATCAGCGAGAAGATATTCTTGGGGGAGAAGGATTTTCGTGGGTGTTGATATATCTGCAAACTGGTGTCAGACGACGAGCAAAGTTAAAGGAGAAAGACTCACTCTGGTGTTGTTCTAGACCATCTGGTCTTGACAAGAAGCAGTGAAACCCGTACGGATGTATCGGATGCGACATTCATGATCAACGATGACCAGACGTTGAAACCATACTTGTTCTTCCTCCCGTACCATAGCAAGGCATCATCCCTTCCAGGAATATACTCCAGCTCAATCTGGGTTCCACCCATCAAACCTACCAAGCGGGCAAAAGGCGAGACCCCGCCAAATGCACGGCTATCTTCTCCCTTTCGGTGGCATCAAGCCATCTCTGGCAGCTTTTGGTAACGAAGCATAGGTGGAGGGCTTCGAGACAGAGGAGAGTGTATAGAACACCAACTAAATCATTTATGAGTTGACTGACTGACGGACCAGATAGCTTCGCACAACACTCACCAGAATATCAAGTTTTTCTCCAGCTTCTCCGTGCGACATCCCATTTCTCTGCGCCCTAAACGGAGCAATGTGACATATAGCTGATATGCTGCGTGCTCTTGAGGATTTCGCGACTTGTTGACAAAGATTGGGTCGTCTCGGATGCTGAGATATCTGATAGCATGACAAAGGTTTCTCTGGGCGTTCGCGCCTGGGAGTACTCCTCTCATGAGCAGATCGTTTGTGATGTTTGGTCCAGCCTGAAATTAAATTCCTTTTGAAGACTTTGTCACTTTGTCTATGAATTATCTTCTCCCATACCCTCTCCCCCGAGCGTTTTCGGCGCTTGTACGTATTGGGACGCTCAAGAGATCTTCGCTTTAAAAGGAACTGGAGGTGTCATTGAAGCGCGAGGGTGACTAGCTGTGTTTGGCGCCGGCTGAAGTTCATCAACAAACCAAGGTTAGGAGCCTCCAAGGGGATACCTAGAGATTTGAAAAGGAGATAGCATCTTGCCAAATAGGCGTAAAAGCCAGAATACATGTGATCAAAATCGTCGGGTAGGCCATAAAACCGCTGAGCCAGGCTCACGAACTGGAAGAATTGGAGATGCTCTGCGACAGCCGTGCGTGTTTGAGTTATTGCAGAGTAGGCAGGCATGCCTCAGATCGAGTGTTTGGATCTTTTGCGGAGTCACTTGTATGCAACGAAGAACAGAAAAGAACTTCGAATGGAAGACTCGGACTGAATGCGAAGCTGCGCGGCGACGGACGCGGTTGCGCCAGGAAAACAGACGCGAAGTAGCAGCTGATGACACCATCGGTTTTTAGCTTTTTCCACAAAATTAGATAAGCCCCGCATCTCAAAAAGATAAGCTCAAATATAAATTAGAATCCCCATACAAATTGGCGGCGGTGGTCCCTGCAAAAATAAGATAGGCGAAAGTCGAAAAATAAGGAAATTTTTGAAACGTACATATTAGTCGAGTATAGGAGAGATGTTTTGCCCTTGCGAAGGACGGAATCAATTCAACAGCGAAAAGTGGGCGACCGGACCTTCTTGGCAGCGTGCCTTCTGCCAGCGTGGGCCGAACATGCCTAACACGTAACGTTTTGGGCTGTAGCCTCTTACATCATCATCATCAACGTTATCGATACGGAGTTCGACGGCGGGCGGGAGTCGAGTCTGATATCGTCACGCGTCATCATCACGTTCTTTCTGCAATAATAGCATTACTACCGAATTGATCGTCCGATCTTATCATCCCAGAAGCTCCGTTTCCTCACAAACTCTCCACCATCAGCATGGGAGACGCTCTGGTAAGTACCATTACCCAGCCCACGCGAAGCAATATTGTCATTCTAACTCAAGCTCGCAGGCTGTCGAGGAGCAGCGTTCTGTCCTTAGCTTCAGGTCTTCTGCTCCAGAGCCGGTGAGTGATGCACATTATTCACGTGGAACTACCTTAAGATACCCAAATAACTATATGCTTATTCATGTCAAAATCTGAAGGACACGATAACGAGTAAGTAACACTAGAAACCCAACTCAGGGGTCTGACATGAATGAAGAGCTTGTCAAGCGATGTCGAGCCATGATCGTCAAACTTTTACCTGTGGAAGTTGAGCTTTCCCAGATTACAGATGCTACTAGTAGTGTTATTACGCCCCAGGTCATTACCTCGTTCGCCAAATCTGGCGGAGATTTTGAGGAAGCAGTTCCTTTTGCGTGAGTACTAACAGTACCTGTTATTCTACCAGCCCCCCGCAGATGCAGAATTGACCAAATTATTACAGACTGCTCAGAGCCAAGGCAATGCTCATGAATGAAGCTTATAAAAATCCGGCAGATTACGACGAGAATTTGTGTAGAGCTACAGCGGCAGAGGTACTAGCGCGTAGGATTGTTCATAATCTACCAATTGATAAGTTGGAGAGCGTAATGAGTACCAGATACCGATATCGCGAGAGCGACGGGGATGAATCGGCTCCTAGTAGTGCTCTGGAGACGGCCATCGATCAGCATGGTACAGTGAGTTCCATCTCGTCATGTTTGCCTCCTATGGTTCAAGCTCTGTGTTTCAGATTTTCTTGTCTTCATCTGAGGCTCAACACGTCGTGAACTGCCTATGGAGAGGTGATTGGATCCAACGAAACAATGATAACATGGATATCGATTACGTTCCATATCAACTGGCGGAATCCAGTAGCTTCTGGGCCCATCTCAATCCCGACCGCATGTCAGTCCCAAGATACCAGTCAACGTTTAAGATCGTGGTATGGTCCATATTTCTTTTTGGTAAGTTTGTTTGGTCTTCACAGTCATTCAGGTTTGACAAGAGACTATTGATTAGTCTATTCGCAAAGTGTCGAGAGCCCCCTAGAGTCATTCAACTCGGAGAGAAACTGGGATGGTTACGAAATTGTTTTATATGTGATGGCCGTTGCGTTTTTGATCGAAGGTAATTTGAAATCACCGTTTTCCTTTTGTTCTGACAAATGCCAAAGAGATTGTTAAGATGTCCAAAGTATGTGCCGAGGCGTCAGTATTCTCATGGTGAATGCTTGTGCTGAACAATACGTTCAATAGATTATACGAATTGCACCCAGACCAATGACCACAGTGGTACGTCTACAGATGCAGAAAGGACCCAGGCTGGCATTGCCCAAGATAAGCTCTACAGAAATTATCAACTTACCCATTAAATAGGGATTCTGGACCATCGTCAACTTGATTACCGACTGTCTTCTTCTCGCAGCTTTTGGTCTTCGGGTAGCCGGCCTTAGTCTTGATGCAAGCAAAGATGACCAGGCTCAGCTATTGCATTTCCGGAGCTTCCAAGTTCTCAGTTGCGTGGCGCCCTTCATCTGGATGAAACTGGTAAATATCAAGCGAGAAAAAGAACAAACGCGATACTCATAGCTGCTCTTATGACAGTTGACTGTATTCGATGGCTTCAAGACAGAAAGTATAGATTATTTCGGCTACTGCTTTGGCTGACGCGACACAGGTCGGGACACTTCAAGTTGTAGTGGCCAGGATGCTGTCAGTATATAAGTATATCAATCCACGAATCATTGCTGATGACTTCTCCTTAATCGTCTAGTCGAGAGTCAACTATTTTCTTTATTCTGTAGGCAATTCACACTGTCTCACCGAATAGCGCTGATTGTGAGGAAGACTTGCTATCATGGGCATTGGTTTTGTACAGGTGAACATGTCCCTCAGATTATCCGTCCCTATGGAAAATGGTCCTAACTTCATTATTAACAGTCGTTATATGCCCTGGACGCTGCAGATGGAGAATCTGGGGGGCGAGGTATTGTGATCAATAACCTTATTCAGGCTCTTCTGGGGTAAGTGTATTTCTTTCTGGCTGTATGCACAGTTGATATTTGGCTTGACAGAGCCCCGGACTTTGATTCGCCCTCGGAACGGTTCGGTTACCCTTTCGGACTTATCATTTTCTACGGATGGAACTTCGTAGCAACCATCATCCTCGTCAACGTTTTGATTGCTCTGTTCGGATCCGCCTACTCCGACGTGACCGATAATGAGACGGACGAATACCTGGTTTTCTTTGCCCATAAAACTATAGACTTGATCCGTGCTCCAGACTCATACGTCTACCCTGCACCATTCAACCTCATTGAAGCCTTCTTGATTGCGCCATTTGAGTGAGTCTAAATGAAGTCTGACGAAAATACTGCTTGTTGAAAGGCTGACCGAATACAGATGGATTCTCCCCAGGGATATGTACATAGAGCTTAATCGCTACACCATGACTGTTTTGTTCTTTGTCCCGCTAGCGTTTATTGCGCTCTTCGAGTCTCAAATATCTCATTCAAAGAATCGTAGCATCAGTGCGTACTTCAACGAGCCTCCGCCCGATGAGGAAGGCGATCCTGTTATCGAGGATCCGACTTGCGAGGGTGACGACAACGGAGAGATATCGAGAATTAAATTTGAAAATCTAATCAGCGTTTTTCCAAAGTACGTATGAAGATCAACAATTCCCAAAAATGTCGCTAACTAAGTTGCATTACTAGTACTGCACTCACTGAGAGCGCTGTTATTCATCAGGAGATGAAAACCATGAGAAAGCAATTAGATAGGCTTGAAAAGCTTCTACTAGAGCCCAGGGCTAAAACTGCCTAGAAAGGCTGTGAACCAGGGTGTGCCGGCTTCTTTTCGAGCAAGCGACAAGGTCTAGTCTGTCAGGGTCAGTAACCAGAGTTTCTCATGATAAGAAGCAAAATGATAGAGTCAAATCGACATCTGGCTCAGAAAACTGTTTCAAGAGCATTGTATGTATCTTTTCGTACTACGTACCTCACTGAAATGGATATCGCCCCTTGTCGTGGAAAGTGATTTTTAATAATAGCAAAGATGATGTAATGAATCATCTGCCTTGATTCGTGGGTGGGACTTTTGTTTCCGAAGAATAAATGTCGAATCGGTATTACGGACTGTACTAGCAAGTGTGTATATGAATGGTGTGGCCGCTGTGAGATAGTAGCAGTGCAAGCCGAACAAAAAATATGCACACCTTGTGTGACTAACGAAGCACAAAACGACGTTAATAGACGTAGTGAGCACACACACACAGAGCTGTTCCTGCAAAGTTTTGCTATACAGATACTATACTGATTATGGAAGAACATTAAAAATAAAAGGATCTCTGCCATTCTAACGATGTAAATTCTCTTCCATCTCCACCACTCTCAACTCGAGCTCCATTTCCTCCGTTACTTCAGTTAAAAGACCCACCTCCCATCTGCCCCAGATGAAGCCAGTATATAGGAAGGTCACTGCGGCAGCACCCAAAAGCCCCGCAAGGATTGTAAAGATTGGTTGCAGCCAGCTCTTGGGTTGCCACGCTGAACCCACGGTAAGACCAACAAGTGCCAAGAACATAAGCCCGCAAACACGAAGATGCGACGTTGATGTGTGACTTGAAATACGCGTATAGAGACGAAGGGTCCCAAGGGCATTCCGGATGGTAGATGCTTTAGGGATAGACGACGTGGATGTTCGGGGGGAACTCGGATTGCTCGAATGGGAGTGGTTTTTGAATGGATCTCGTACGGCATAAACGTTCGAGCCAATTGGATCAGCCTTTGATTGAGATAGGATAGGCATTAGGGGTTCAGATGAACTGTTGTGTGATAATTTGGAAGATTCGTCTTGAGGATTAGCGTTGTTTGCATGTTTTCCCTTGTCCGGAGTATCTATAACGAAAGTGGAAAATAGGGCGAAATGGTCCGAGTAGGAATGTAAATGGCCAGGCACCCTGTTTGTGAGAACGACCTGGGAGTCGACACATCGCAAGGAAGGCGCACTCGATACAGAATCCTGTAAGGGTTTCCCAGACTCAATATGTCCTTGGCCAGATTTATTATTCCCCCAATAATTTTCCTCTCCATTAGCCTCATCCTTATATTTCCAAAGGAGCGGCCTTCTCCTAGCTATTGCAGGCTGTCGGAAGAAGATGTAATCCAGTCTTTTACCGCCCTTTTCCAGAACATGTTCAGGTATAGGTTTTCCGGCTGAATAGGTGTTCAGAGGAGAATCGCACGTCATGCCGTACACCCTGAGAGCCTCAGCAGGAGATGGTGGTGGGGAGATTTCGCTATTGGTTGAAGGGTGAACTTGGCCGAAAGAGTCCATGAGTTGAGCATGATCTCGCATCATCGCTATGGGAATTGACCAAGGTTGGGAATTGAAGTCGCCCATCTATATGAGGCAATAGTTATTGGCCATCCTCTCGTCTTTTTTTTAACTGGAAGATACGTACGACAAAGACATATCTTCCTTTGGCCGCTCCACCACGGACGGCATTAGCTAGTTCCCAAGATTGCGCTATCCTATGGGCCTGTCGAGTATCTGGCGGGTGCTCCCCAGCAGCATGCATCTAGCTTCTCGTTAGCTTTCGTCAAAGACGATCAGTCAAAACCCACATGGGTGTTCCAAATTTCCACTTCTCCAAGAACCGGGTGTAATATGACGACATTGGCAGCAGCCTTCTTGACGAAAAAGTCCCCTGCAAAAGCTTGCGCTGGCGAACCAGAGAGTGAGTAGGGAAGGGCATGGGCCGCAATAAGCGGAAAGCGAGTGAAGATGGCTAAACCGGACCCCAGGGCACCTCTAAACATTCGGAGCAACAGTATGTTAGCGATAGCTATGCTTTGCAGCCGACAGAAGCGTTAAACTCACGTATGGAAGAACCTTGAGAAAGGCAAATTTCTCTGCACCGCTTCCCTCACCACTTCATAATCCTTGTATATCCAAAGTTCCTGCAAACAGACAATATCGTAACTTGAAGATGCCAGATAGTCCGCAATGGCATGAATACGAGTACGGCGATCCTTGGACACAATAGCAAGGCCCCTAGGATGAAGAAATTCGTATCCATGTCGGTAAGAGACTGCATGAGAGCGGCACTCACCAGACATTAAAAGACAGGACCTTGAGAGTGAGGTCCGGGTCTTCGGGGTGAGATTGTGAGTTCATGGTGCGATAATTTGGTTGCTGCCTGGTGATCGTCGCAGCCTGGGGCACAATGGAGAGGCTTGGATGGAGGGGATATGAGAGACAGTGGTAGAAAAGAGAGATGAGAATCCGATGCGTGGAAGGAGATCGTGGAGGCGACGGCCGACCGAACGACGAAAGTGCAGCGTGACGTCGTGCGGCGGGGGCATATATAGCAATGCTTTGTAGATATTGTAATGGATTCCGCTATACTTCGCCATATATATACGTGACAGCGCCCGTCTTACTATCCGGAGAGCAGAACAAGTCATATAAACAGACAATGCATAACTGTCTCATGATCATCATGTGGCAAGAGCAACAACTCTACAACTGCGAGCCGGCACATACGTATATCACCATCACTACTGTCAACATCATGCTTTTCTCTCAATGATCCATTCCTGCACCCATGGACTCAGCCAGTCTCCTATGTATGCTGGGCAGAGGTAGCTTCCCCCAACACCACTTTCGAACCATGCGTTAGCCGCCCACCTTCCGGTACTCAACATCCATGCCCAAGCCCACACTCTGCCCCAGAAACCCTTAACTTTTCTGCCTGTGATGCGCTTGAACATCACCTCGAGCGCACAGCCGAAACCTGACAAGGGGAAAAGGGCAAAAATCGGGAGAAGAGCGGGTACGGGATCCATGAGGTACTGACCAAGTGCGTGCATTGCGCCGGAGAAGAAGAAGGAAAGAAAAACAATAAAAGGTGAAGAGACAGGTAGGTCGAGAGCCCTTAAAATGAGAGTGGACAGCATCATAAACTGATGCTTAAATGAATCATAAGTGGTAATCTCACTAATGAGAAGCTCACTTACTCTAAAGAACTGATGCCATCGACGTCCCCAGAAATCTAGCAAACTATCTGCTGCTAATGGATTGTCGAACAAATCCACTTCCCACGCTTCCGCCTCATACAAGCCAGTCCCTACAGCTATCGTTGCCAAGAAATGATACGCCATACTCAAAGCCAACCAGACACATATTGCCACACAGATAACAGCTGCCGATTCTGCGAGCCATCGTGGGGCCGTTAAGCCTCCGCCCACTTTCGGAAACACGACAAACGTATTTTCATGTGAAAATTGGTAAAGAGCATTTGGTACGGGAGAAAAAGATCCTATGGTGTCGGATCCGTATGCCCGCAATAAAGATAGCATTGTATCGCAGATGATATAATTTCGAAAGAAAATTATAAAGTGCCGCCAAACGGCTTGCGATCTGGACAGTGGCAAAGATGGTTTGACTACCCATATTGGATATGTCTGCGACCGACGGATGGTTGCATCGCCATCAACAACGGCGCGTCCGTATGAAGCCAGGTTTCTGTTGTGGGAGCTATCATCGTTGAAGTTGACTTGTGGCGATGGGCTCGTCTGCTTTAGACTCTCCGGCCCCAAACCAAGCCGTCTTGCATTTATGCAGACGTCAAAGGCCGCAACTGACCAATGCCTTCCTCTGCTCTCCCAGTATTCGTCAACAAGCCTTGCTTCAATGAAAGCGAATTCCAAATATCGCACGGATATTGTCATGTAGCCTATACCGAGGCCATTGTTGAAGGCATTAAACCAAGGCTCTGAAACAGCGAGTCAGCTGGAAAATTACAACTGGCGTAGAACCCACGTAAGAATCGATACCTGAGCCCCGCATGCCACAGCAATCCCAATCCTAAAGCTGCCAGGGCCACCCTTTCCTTTCGCGTATGCTCTCTTCGGAGCAAAAGAGCCTGCAGATACAGTGGTATGAAGGGAATAACAAGTAGCTTCCACCAATTTGACCAAGTCAACTGCTCCGTATTGGATAAAATATAGGCATGAATGGGTTCCAGGAGGCCAAACGGTGAAGAGGTCGTGGGGAAAACGGACATGGATCTGACGTCGATGACAAAATGCTCAATGAATGCTGTAGTTGTCCGTAATGAATAGTGTAATGGTCTAGAAGATGGAATACCGGTAGCGTATCCGCACGTATAGAGGAGGCGAGTTACCAAACTCCTCCCCAGCTTTTACTTTGTCCAAATTTTGTATGCGCCTGTTCAAGGTGTGGCTTGCAAAGAATAATGATGAAGAAGAAAGAGGAGGAAAAGAGAAGGTTATCGGATTGAAAACAGATTAGGACAAGCAAATTCGCCATTCATCGAATCGTCATTTGTTTGTCTTGACCGTTGTTGATGTTTATTGCCCGGGTCGCGAATAATTAAAACGATGAAACCTCTCCTTTCATATGTGGAAGAAAATTCTTATCAATTGAACGTCCACTTTTTGGCGTTATACTCAACCGT
>NC_006670.1:1448860-1458860 GCF_000091045.1 Cryptococcus deneoformans JEC21
TGAGGAAAGACTTTTTTCTTCCAGTTATCGAAACTTATAACGAGCAGACATATCAAGAGGTTGAAGGGTGAGTGACATCTCCAGTTTTGTTGGACAACTCGAGCTTGAATTTGTATGTGGGAGGGACGCGATGGGTATGTCGTGAGGCGGTCTCAGCCCGTGTGGGACACAGACAAGCAGTCGACTGAGTTATATGGTGTCAAGCGGTCGTGAAGGTGGAATAGTGCTTCGAAGACGCGTGCCCTTGACAGTCGCATACCCACTCTCTTCATGCTTACTTGCCGTCTCTTACTTCTCAACCAAGACATATCTTTTTGTATTGGTCTGCAGCAGCAGCGGTTTAGTACGGGAGGAAAGGGTGGCAACAAAATATCTATCTACAACTCCTGCCGCATCCACTTGACTGGCTCTGTTTCATTCATCACCCAGTATCCATATATATACGGCCAGCTGACGATGATTTCATCTATTTCGCATCTACTTTCTTCTGCGCCCTGACAGCCTCTGCAACTGCCAACCTGCCGTCAACACCTCCTCTTCCACCACCCCTTCTCTCGGCAGCGCCGCCCTTGTTTACTTCACCCTCTCCGACAGGACGCTTTTCAGTCCAACAGCAATCCGAAATACTGGATCATTCGGTGGACCCTGTAGGGTCTACAATCATCGGTGACAACAAGGCATACGATAATTGGGTTTTTAACGCTTTTAGCTCTCCTCCCTCCCCGTCCACGTGAGCCTTTTCCAGATCGATAATAGCAGAGTGAAGCTAATGTCATGCCAGAATAGCCTCGAATACCGATTCACAAGCTGGGGGGGAATGTTTTCCCCCCTCATATGAGAGTACTGAAGGTGAAAATTCCTCTGTTGGTTCAAGTGCATCTCGTCCTCAAAACCTTTCGCTCAATATAAGTGCTTTGCCGGCGGCACTTCCTCGCCTACAGCATCAGCTACGGTCTCCTTCATCACTTCCTTCTTCGGGCCCTCCCTTGACAGATCCCTTCAGTTCCGGTCACAACACCGATTTGTCTCAAGATTACTTTCAGTTCCCTGAAGGCCCCGTTTCTGGCAACGCCGAAGGGTCTTTTGTTTCTCAGATATCATTTGATGACGATCGACAACCTCAGCAAATACAGCAGCCCAATCAGAGATTACCTGCTTCTCAGCCCTCCAGTCCAGTCCGTGGCATTTTTCCTCACCAATACGCGCCACAGATAGCGGGTAGACAGCGAGGAGCTACTTTTAGCGGCGGTTCTTTTTATAACTTTGGTCAATCGAACCCATCGCCTTTTACTTTCACGCAGGCGGTCACATCTCAAGCAATCCCTTCCCAATTCACCTTTCCGGCCTTGCAGAGCCCTATTGATTCCCCTCTAGCACCATCACCTACCATTGCGACTTCGACCTCTCACGTACAAGGGGACGGGAATGCCCTTTTCGGTTCTTCAGGTCAAGGTCAGCAGCAACAAAAGGGTCACCAGCAGCAGCTGGGGATTATGGCCACCAACGAAATCTCCATGGAAGACGTGTCAACTCCTACGCCCGCCCCTTCGCACATGACTACTTCCAGAAAATCGTCATTGGGCCATTCCCATCCATCAATTCCACAACACTCTACTGTAATTCAATCCCAGGTGCAAAATCAGAATCAATCCCAGACGCACTCACAGTCATGTTTGGGCGGGTTGACAATGGAGATGTCCAGCGAAATGATTGATAAGCTGTCACTTTTGGACAAAATCTTAGATTCCGCGCAGAGTGCAAAGCAAGCGTTGTTAAGAGGTGAAGAGATTGGGGTATCGACAAATCTGGGTGACATCAGTAACCACCTTGAGGTTGCAAGCGAACTTGGCGTAGGCCCGGTTCAGACACCTAAAGATAATACTACCCCCAACTCTCAAACCTCTCAGAGTACATCCCCGACAGGAAATTACCTACCATCACCTGCTGTACAGACTAATGTCACCTCTGCGCCGCCTCAATATCAAGTGTCCATGACGTCCACAGCTGTCCCCACCCAGCTGAATAATTTACAAATGACGGTTCAGCCCTCCAGTCTCCTTCCATCTCTCCCTGTCGATCAGAATACCGCTGGGTCTAAACGATCGGCCACTGTACAAACGATCAACAGCACTGTGCCACCTGGTTCCAACTTAGCAACTGAGTTTTTGAACAGCAAGCTACAGGCTCCTCCTCTTGTCCATTCGCACTCGTTTCCCAACGGTCATCAGCTGCCAAGCCAGCTTACAGGGACATTGCCTCCGACGACGCCAGCTGTGCCTTCGCCTAGCTTCATTGCCTCCATTGGCGCCCAGCACATGCCTATGATTTCGTCACCCCTCGCCACTATACCTCCCTCCCGTCCTCCCAGCCCACCAAGGTATAATCTCCCTCCTCAACCGTGGGATGGCGAAATTATGTCTATGGACGTCAGCTTACAACAGAATGGTCTCGGAAACACTTCAAAACAACAATCTGGGCCACAAATGATGGAACGGCGGCTATCCTCATCTGAACGGATTGACGGGAGACCTATAGTACGCGGAAGAAGCACCTCTGTCAATAAGAACTGGTCCCATTCAGCCATGACATCAAGTGTGCCACCGTCAGCATGGCAGTCACGAGCGGGGTCGCCGGTGGACGACGGAGATGAAGAGGATGATTCGGATGATGATGAGCCGAGGAGAACCAAGAGGAGACGAAGTTCTGTCGGTGCAGATGGATTGGCGCCTGATCAGGCAAATGGCGGAATTTCAGACGATATCCGCAGGCAGCTAGATCAGATTTTCGAGGAATTCCTCAACCGGATTTGCTCGGATTGTAAGTACGGCTTCATCATATTTGTTTTCAAATGCTAACCCATGTGCAGTGGATGCGTGTGATAGTAAAGGCGAAAAAATCCACCAAGTCCTTATGCCTAAGAAGATGCAGAAGCTTGACGAGTCTACGGATTATCGACCTTTTAAATTCAGAATCCAGGCGTTTACCAATGCGTTTGCAGAGGATGTAAGTTTGAGTTTACATGATGGTGTTTCACGGTACGAAGCTTATTTCAAATAGTTGCAACAACGTGGTATCACAGAGGAAATTATGTCCATCAAAAAGATTAAGAATTATCTCTGGAGACAAGGTCTCATATCGAGGTTTAATCCTGACGGCAAGAAGGCAAAATCGAAAGGCAATCACATCTGGAATGTTGATGCCAAAAAACTGCCGGGTGGTGGCTGGGTATTCAGGCCTTTCCAGCGGAGAATCATTGGGCAGCCCAATAATTATGCGTGAGTATATTCTTGACGGAGCATGACGTAGACCGGTCTAATGGGTACCATAGGGTGGTAAATCAGCCGTACGAATGGGAACCTAGGATATGGGATCCTCAAGCAGCATCAGACGCACTGCATCCGAAATTTAGCTCTCCTCCCGGCTCGCTACCTCACTGGTTGAGATGGGAGGACGGAGTAAGGCTTGTGGGAATACCTGATCAGCCGACCGCTCCATTTCAAATACAAGTGCATGCCGAATTTATCGATGGCGGCGGGAATCATTCGACTCTAGATGCTGGGTATCCTTGCCAGGTTGTGTCCCAATTGCTATCTGTCACAGATGGTTCTAGGTATGTCTTCATCCTAATACAGTAGTATGCTTTGAACGTAGCTGACGTATACAATCTGGCGACAGTGGTCCGCCACAAATGTACAGCCAACCCATGTTCAATCCTTCCTCTCAGACTCATTTTGAGTATCTGAATCATTCACTCCCTGCTCTCGGCGTAGCGCCTAGCGCTCAGCAAATGTAAGTGCCTTTTCGATTGCTGAATAATGGTTTGGTTTTTTTTTTGCTTACTCCTCATGCCTGTACAGTGATATGCAGTTCACAAACAGCATGATGTATCCTCAACCAGGTAATTATTAAGCCTAAATCCACAGCATGTGCACAATTCCTTTTTCAATTGTCTTATTGGCGAAGAGGCTGCTTCGTCCGCTTTTTGTTTCATAATAGATACCTGTTTTTTTCCTTTAGAATTTTTCTCTTTTTTCGGCAATGGCTATCGCCCTGTAGTGAGAAGCATCATCTTCTATAGCTTTTCTGTACTGTAAATTAGCATTAGGAAAAACGCTTGCACAAGCGAGATAGGATCGAGATGGGGTATTTAGAAAACAAATCTCTCTGGGACGTTTCCATGTAGAATGAGGGACTTTTAATTCGGATAACGTCGTGGTATAGGAAAGGATTTGATATTCTATATACAATCATGGAAAACTTGCAATAGATCTCTTCATGACAAGGCAGGGGATGCATTACTACTGTTGTGCACATTTACCCAACCAACAACAAGCTGATTCTTGAGAAGAGCAGAGGTGGTGGTAGATCCGATTCCCATCCCTCCATCCATTTCTTTCATCCTTCCATCACTTTACCATATTGCAAGTGTAGCGCCAGTTCCGATGACGGTCGTGAAAGCTACACACTCGCGCAAGCTGCGCAAGGGTCGATTGGTTCTTCTTCCACACGATCAGTTGCAGTCATCTTCTAGTAATCATAATGCACGACGCTGTGCGCTGAATGACGGCAATCTGTCCGACGCCCACCATTTCGATTTTCGTCCATCATCCATGTTATCATCTTCGATCCACCACAACAAGCACCGAGCTCCTCCATACCACCATCATCTAAACAATTCAAGGCGTTATTGAAGCGCAAGGCGTAAGAGACGAAACCCACGGAGCTCTTCCTGCCAAGAGTGTTCTTTGTTATTTATGGTTGCTCATGTTCCTCTGGTCCTATGATAAATACAGCTATATAACGCAGGACGAGAGTGTGCATTTTGATTTTCGTCGATTGATGGAGATTTGTCATCAGTCAAATCACACAAAAAACCTGCGGTTAATTTATTACCCGAGCCAAGATTCACCCAAATCTGTTTTCATACGCGCGCCAGGAGAGCAGCAGCAAAAGCAGACGGCGGTCGATAACCATGACAGGGAGTTTTCGCATAAATGACGGCGGACTTGCCATGATAAAACCGATTTCCGATTTTCCCTGTGTCTTTCTTTTGGTTATTTATTTTATTGCAACAAGATAACGCAGCAGATAATCGGCCATATAGCACTCCACCATATATTTTTGGGTCGGGACCGATGACGAAATGACTCTCAATCATAATCAAACCAAGCCGGGACAAGCCGATAACGAAATTCGTTGTAGGAGTGAGCAACATGTCATAATAATTGATACTCTAAAATCGCGAAGATGCGAAGAGGATAGACAATATATGAAGTAGTGTAGATGGAACGTAATATTGGGGCCGGATTATGGTAGCAGGAAATAAAATGTATGTGGTCAAGGTGATGTAGAAAAGACGCGCAAAAATGAATCAATAATAATAATGAAGATCGATGAAAGCTCGGATAATTGTTTTGAAGATTTATATTTAGAGTAGTCACCATGGTCGTTGTGCATAACAATAGTTGCGTCGAGCGACAAGCGGCGCTGTTGCTGCCTGCCGCCTGCCGGGCACGTATTAATAACGCGGGAAGGCCCCCCGGCGGCAACTGTCAGTTGAGCAGTCCTATTTCCAGTATATAGTTCGTGGGACGCGGTGATGGCTTTTGACGTACATGGTTATCGTTAATTATGGCATTTATGCATGGCCAAATGTATACAGCTGTCTGATAATGGCGGAGATGGCTGCCCGCCGGTTTGTGTCCGCGCGTGTCCGTCATCGCCATGACCGTCCCGGGAATGCTGACATAAGACGCGCCGTCCTAATCAGCCGCCGTCGCCCGTCGCGGACCAGCCTGCCTTGGCTGTAATAAGAGAGCGGAAAGGGCTCCGGGCTTCGGTGGTTGCGGGCGTTTGGCAGTGTGGGTCTGATGTAACACAGGGTGTGCGTAAGGCCACCGCCCAGCCAGCCCAGCTCGACGGGCAAAATGACTCAGCTTTTTACAACCACTCGCGGCTTCGGCTTCGGGCGCCATCCTCCACAATTCTGTATGCGCACCCAAAAAAGCATATAAGCAAGCGAACACCCACACCCACATAATGGCCCTTTAATACTCCATACGCCCTTCTCGCAGCCCGTGCACCTCTCGTCCATAGCTACTAATTCATGATGGCAGCCATCCAGCCAATAGATGAAAAACCGTTTGTGGTGAGTCTTCACCACGCTCGCTCAGGAATTATCTCTCATTTTCGGCGCGTCGCTGACCGTTTTCGGATACTGTTTTTCTGCCTCAGCCGCCTGCAACATGGGGTGCATATCTCTACCAGAACTTTCTTCAGTCGGCGCCAGATTCTTCGCTCGAGTGGTCCAGCTCAGTGCTTCCTTCGCTGCCGCCCATCCAGGCTCCATCGTCTTCGGGCGGGTATCCGTTCGGGGTTTCTGAATCAACGTCATGGGCGGCTTCGGGCGCCGGTCAATCCCCTGCGGTTACCAAGGCCGAAGCTCCCTCGCCAACCGAGTCTCCATCATTCTTTCAGCAGCAAGACTCATTCTGCCAGCAACCCGCATACCACTATTCCTTTCCAAATTCGACAGGAATATCCACTTCCCTGCTCACGCAGCCGGCCCATAGCCCTATCCTCTCACTTCGCTCGCAGCTAGATTCCACAGAGTCAGTCAACCTTATAGACCATTCACTCACACGGTCGCCCTCTCCTTTATCATCCCACATCGTCAGCCCCCATGCATCACCAATTCGGCTAGCTCCCAAGACCCGGGGGAGAAAGAGCATCGCGAGCGCCACAGTGAAGCGTAGTCGTTCATTACATTCGGACTCGGAGTTCTCCCATCACAGTCACGACGAGCATGACCACGAGGTTCCAGAGGGCGTTGAGAGAGACGGAATGATTTGGGGGATGCGAGTTGAAGACTATAGGGCATTGTCGGCCAGGGAAAGAAAACGGGTCAGGAACAGGATTAGTGCCAGGACGTTTCGAGCAAAGAGGAAAGGTGGGTCGCAGAGTCTCAGCCGTCATGATACTCCGCAAGCTGACAGACACCCCAATCGATTAGAGCATCTATCATCCTTGGAGCATGATTTGAGTGAAAAAGAGCAGCAGATACGTGTAGCAAACGAAGAGAACGCGAGGCTCCGTCGAGAGATGATTGAGCGTGAGTCGCTTACAGCAGTTTTCTTGTGCCAAAAATCTGACAGCCAACTCAGTAAAGAAGAGATTATCAAAAATAGAAAGCGCATATGGCCGCCCGTTATAGCAAGGAGACATGTAGTACTGTGTCCCGGAGTCAGTTTTACAGGTTGAGGAGTACTGCCTCATGTTTTAATATTGATTGATGTGCCCCCATGTGGATGGGTCCTAACACGTATTTCTTGTGTATATTACTTCATCACGACGCGCCAATGTAACACAACAGGTGCAGCAGATTTATTAGATGATACATGCAGCAAATCGCCACGCTCATTTGCGCGGTACCGCTTAGTAACAATTGTGATCAGATTTTCGCTTGCATTGCGGGTCTTAGGGGTGCGCATATGCACGTCGACCACATATCGCTTGCACTGCTATTGTTGCATGCTGCATAAGCAGCAATGTAAGTGTAAGTTGACAATGGACGAGACAAATCGCCCAAAATATACATGACATGACACAATTCATTCGCTCGAAAATCAATTCAATTCACGTAACCGATGTATATTGTAAGAAAGTCGACAGGCCAAACTTACTGCAGCATGTATAAATTGTGGTCAGCACTTTCTCTTTTGCAGGAAACCCAGGGACAACTGACAGAGTAGAATTTTCGATTCTCGTTGGGACCAAACAGATCATGTCTCAACTCGGGTAGCATCTACTCTTCCGTTAGTGAATTCAGTCAGACACCGATAACCAATCTTCACCTTCTCTTCCAGAATCCTTAATCTCTCCTCCAGAGTATTGTCCACCTTGATTCTGCCTCCCATCGATGTCCCAATGACACCACCGGGGCTGTCATCAGGGAGACTTGGATCAAAAGATATATTAGATTCTCGGCCTGCAATATCCTTATATCGTTTTTGAGCTTCTTGGGCACTCTTTTCCACGAGCTCCGCATCCTTTGGACGGTGGGACAGGGTAATGTCAGCAGAAAGAAGCTTTAGGAGGACCTGCGTGGGTGATTAGCAGAGTTCGTATTGTGCCACCTCAGCATCCCCTATATCACATCTTTATTAGACTCACCTCGAGTATCAGGTTCACGAGAGCGTCCTTATACCGGTCTCCCGCGCTCAACTCCATGACTTTCTTATTAGCCTCATCGAACAAAGTCTGAAGATGGTCATTGCGTGACTGCAGGATCTTCAAGCGCGAGTTATTGATGGCCGTCGACTGAGAACTAGACGAGTGGTTCAGCGAATTCGGCAAGTGGGAGAGATCAGTCGCACGTACATCTTCCAGCTGACCTCGGCTTGCTTTCGTTTCTTCTCGAACTGGGCATCGATAGCGAGAGATTCCTGCCTCACAATCTTTGCCTGTAAGAGTCTCATTAGCCACGTTCCAAAGGGTGAACGGCAACAGTCATTAATCTGCGTTGTCTCAGTACAAACCTTTTCAATGGCGAATTCCTCGTCTGCTTTGACCTGGATCTCCCTGGCTTTCTCCCTCGCTTCTTGCGAGATGAACGCCACCTGCGAAGAGCCATAAGATTAGCGATGTTGCAGGCAAGCAGATGGCTAACAACGTGACTCGAGCGGTGGCACGCACCATCTTGTTCATCTCTGACTGGATTTCATTGTCATCAAGGGCTCCGGAGCGAGACATTATGCTGAAGTCTTGCTGTGAATGAAAGGTATATAGGCAGTATTCGAGGTCGTGCTGGAGAGACAGATACGTAAGGACGGAGATGATACTCGGCCACTGCTGTTCGGCGCCTTTATCCGGCCCCTCCTTTGTTGTTTTAATGACGCTATTATGGCAAGCACCGATGATTACCTAATCAAGTCAGACTCGGGGGAATGGTGTAGCTTAATAACTTTAATAATTAGCAAGGATGCGTCAAGTTAACAATCGATAGTATCACATATATGTGACCTGCGGAACGAACGCTCAGTCGCCAGTGGTGATATCGTTCGTCGAGCAATAACCAGCAAACGACTCATTTACAACAACTGAGAAAGGCAGACCGTCGTTACGTTCTCAAGTTACAGCACTCACTTACCTCTTCCTTCCTTCACCCTCTCCATCGTTTTCGTCATTGGTGTCCAGGCATGGCTGAAACACTCGAGGAATGGATTAGCGATTCTAATCAGGTTTTAAACCTGCAGATGGGTCAGTGATTCGCGTGTTGTATTCTCATGGGGTACGCAATAGACATTTAATCAATACTAACATCACAGACTAGTTCGCACCCCGGAGGATGCCAGTCTTCTCCAATACGAAGAACAGCAGAACATTGATGTATTCAATCCTGCTTTTACGTACCCGATTTTTGGCGATAATGAGAAGATATTTGGCTATAAAGGATTGGATATCAAAGTGAGTGTGCTATTGTTTGCGACTAGCGTTATCTAATCTTTCTCAAAGCTTCATTTTGCTTCGGGAAGCCTTCGCCAATACCTTGATATAAGTTATGATGCTAAATTGGCATCAAGCACAACGCCCCCGGACGAGATCGAAGGGGCTCTTTACAAATTCATCCCGCCAGATTACACAAAATCAGAGGTTGAATTCCAAAAGAGGGTCGCTGGTGACGCGGAGACATTCAAGCCATTGGGTGAGAAAATTGGATCGTATGCTCATCCTTCAGCTGGAAGAAAGGGCAAAGGCCAAGGGGACTCGGGAATGGCGGCAGGGAAAGCTATCGAGGATAACGAGGATGTGGTAGAGTACGAAATGTACAAGGTTCGTATGTATGCTGTCCGTACAAGGAAATTTATCACTCATGGATTTTTAGGCCACATGGAGTACTCCTGGATTCCGAGAATATCACCGCAGAATGCAGATATTCGTCCTTCTTTTTATCGAAGGCGGAAGTTACGTACATGTGAGGTCCATCATTGTTACACCAGGA
>NC_006670.1:1461360-1476360 GCF_000091045.1 Cryptococcus deneoformans JEC21
GCAACCCTCAATTTTAACAATGCTTTTATAACTCTGAACTTCCACTTCCCAACAACAGTGACCAAGTCGACGTCACGCACGTTATTTAATAAAAGAATGGCGGGCTTGATAAGAAGATCGTTCCAAGGTAATAGGCGAAATAGGCAACAGGCAACAATAAGGGAGTTTCTTAAAGGATTTTATTTTATATAGTAGATCGAGCACTTTGGGATGTGATGCAAATAGCTTCAGAATCCTTTTAGGCGTTCTCAAGTTCCCCTTCTCAATTCTCAATGCTCTTCCTTTACTTATGTTCTCCCTTGATCCTTGATAAGAGTTATTATCCATTATTGACGGTCCAACAACAACTCATATTTATCATTTGAGTTCTGAGAATAAAAAATAAATGATGCATGAAGATAGCAGGCGAGTTTCGAAGCCGTTTGGCAGTTTGTGGGATCATAAGTTAACCGACGAACGCAAAAGCTCCGGACGTAGTGATTCAACTTCGCCTCGTGGTTCATGACTTGGAAGGACAGCCGCATGGACTCCATATTCCAGAAGTGTGCAGAATAGTTGATTATTCCCTTTCCTTCGATTATTGTATGAATCTTTAATCCCAAGCAAGCTTGCCCGTGGAGGTCACTGTTGCCTTGGCCCCCAAACGCTTCTCTCGGCCGGACTGTGCGTTGTGGGTCGAGTACAGTTCGTTAATACGTTCTCTAAAAAGTGGATAAGGTGGTATTAATGATTACATCATGTTGGGGAAATCGCTATGGCATTACGTACCGTTCGAGATCTTTCTTGTGTTTGGCCAATCTTTGCAAGCGATCAATCTCGTCGACGTGCCGTTGAGCTTTCTTTGCCTCTGATTTTTTCGCATTTTTCTTTTGACCCTTGGTGGCAGTTGGAAGAGGTAAAGAAGTTTGTAAATCAGATTCGACAGGCGATTTGATGTTTGGCGCTGATGGCTCTGTAAGTGTTACAGCTATGCGAATGGCTTTGGACGAGATGTTTGGAAGCATGACTTACTTTTCTTTTTGGATGCTACTATGTTCCACATCTTGTCATCCTCGCCTGTTATCTGATCCTCGAGCGGTTTCAGATATCTGTCGTTCGTCAAGTGACCGTCTTCGTATTTCTGCACATTTGTCTTCGATGGGCCGACGGAATAACCATCACGCGTGGCTGCTTCTGTCACAACAGCAGTCCTTTTATTAGGTTGAGAACTGATCGTCTCAGGCTTGTCCTCTGATGCCTCCGACAGGCAGGCTGCAGCCCTTATGGCTTGATTATCAGATGATGATCGCTCTCGCCCTCCTTCAGTTCCTTCAGTGGGCGCGAAACTGAAACCATGCCATTCCTTGTCAGATAATTGACATACACTCACACATTTACTCACCTGCCAATGTTTTCCTCACGATCGTCAAGGAAAGGCCTTTCTGCAAGTATGTTACCTTTCCTATCTTCTGTAAGCCTGAAATCGGCTTGCTCTTCGCGTGCATCGGGCAGGTTGGCACCATCAGCGGTGGCGGCTGCAGTGGCCAAAGGACTGCCTTTGTGAGCAGTTTCTGCCGTGAATTTCTGAGATTTGAGCTTCTTCTTGGGCTTCTTCTTAGACTTCTTGTTCAGCTCGCCGACTGGAGTAGAAGCAGATGGGGAAGTTGGGGGAGGACTGCCAGTTATTGCGCTAGGGTATAATTGAGACCCCAATATAAGTATGACAAGCAGGATCACTCCTACAGCAGTTTCTGTGGATATATGGGGCATAGCTTAGATAGAGTGCTGAGGTTGGGATTACAAAATGGGAAGCGGAACGCCCAAGAAAGCGAAGATTGCTTCGAAATGACGCACGCCAGCAGCTGCGAAATCTAATCAGGCTTGTTCGGCAAGCAGCAAGCGATAAATAATTAATTATATTCTATTTTGTTATAATTACTATTAAGCCCTGGATCTGTCGGATCCGTTGCGGGTCGCACCTTGTCATTACGTACGTGAGTGATCTACTTATAGCATCGTTAGTCCTTGAAACATTAATTCTTAGTGCGAATGAACTCCGAATCATATATAGTCTTACAACCAAATATCCTATATGGTATAATAGTACTTCTTCTCCGTCGGACACCGTAATCTTTACACGCTCTCTAAGTCATATATAAGTGAGTTGTTCATCCTGCGTCAACGACTGTCCTTGCTACCTCTATCCCCGGATTCTCGCCCGCCATATATGTATTTCCACTGATAAATCCCACAGTCACGCTTCCCTTCGGCTCTGCTCTGCTTGCACAGTTTGGATCTGACAACAATTTCCACGCAGCTTCTTCGTCTCTATAATCCGATATTTATCGAAGGTGAGTCTGCGTGAAACTTCTGCAGAAGGTTGGTCGTACATAGTTGTCATGGTAGCTCTGTTGTGGCCATTGGTATTCTTTCTTCAAGGCTTAGCCAAGAGCCAAGAGGGTTGAGCTGCCTTGTACCGCGCTTGGTTCGAGGGGCCAGGCCCAAAAAAGGGAAGGGCAATAATACTGGTCCAGCCTCGGTCTTGAGCATTTCTGATGCTAGCATACGTTGCAACAGTGTTTTATTGGCATAACGGATGGGGAAGAGTTCTGACATCGAAGTTAGCAATATTTTTTATCTCTCCCTGTTCTGCCTGTTTACCGCCCCTACGTGCTAGGTCACGCAAAGAACTGGATTCAAGCCTCCTGCCGTCAAACCGTGCCGAACTATTACGTCAAATCAGCTCTTATAGTTCAATTTTTAGATTGTTCTATTTTGAGAGAATTGCCCTAAGGACTCCCCATTCACGTGTCAATGTTCCCCTCAACAGGCAAAGACTCGATGCTCATGGAGATTGCCGGCCCAACGTCCCCACTTTCAACCAAAAAAAGGAAAAGAATGGATCAAACATCCAGCCATCCATTACCAACAAACCATGAGGTCGACATGCCCGATATGGCATCCAGAACTGGTCGAGAGGGATGGTAAGGCCGAAGTTGCCTGATCACGGCGGAGAATGTGACTTACAAATTCGGTGGAATAGGACATACCATCTTGAAATCTTACAAGAGCCTCTAAGGGCCAGGGCTTGTGGTTTTGGTAATAAGGTGAGCTGTCCACCATGGTTTTAAAACTAAACAACTCAGGATCGCAGACCCCTTACGCCCCCTCCTATTATCCGATTGTGGATTCAAGATGCTTTAGGAAATCAAGTGGATCCCAAGTAAGTCTGCCGAAACGCTATTTATTCATGAAGCATGCTGAACGTACTCTTAGCATAGTTGATTCCAACACCATAATCCTCCAGGTCGACTTATGTTCGGCTGACGGGCACGAAGGAAGAAACGTGGTAAGACATCCAGTGGGACCTGGCAGTGTTCCTGCAGTTGTCTCAGTGAGCGAAAATGTTAGGTCAGGTCATGTAGATCCTTCGACTCTTCCAACTACATCCACAGCGGTGTCTGAACAGCCCTATAGGAATAGTAAGCATCTCCAGATAAAAGCAAAATATGGCCTGCTCACAACTCCTCAAATTACAGGTAGCATGGACTATTCTTCATGGCCTGAGCAATATTCCTCGGAATCTTCCGACCGGACCACTCCGGGGTGGACTTATCAAGATGCCTTTGTCTCTTCACCACGCATTGCCGGAACTCGCCCTCCCATGGCTCGACGAGTACGCACTCCCACTCGACCTTCCACTGCGCCCTCCTTACGTCCTCCGGCATGGAGCGTTGATGTCTCTCAACGGCCATTGTATGAGGAAGCTCTTCCTCCGATTTCTGCACTTGCAGAAAATATTCGCGACCCCTCTGGGCGCCCCTGGTTTCCCGACCCCCACATTAATACGCAAAGGCCGACAAGTAGCAGTTCTTTGCGGAGCCGCCCTCACACATCCCACTCGACTGATTTGAGTACAGCTCCCACCGACTACTCATTTGGGAGACCTACGACCACAAGTTCCACCGGTAGCTGGCATCTATCGGCCGATTCAGAGTATAAGGGTTTCGCACTTGAAAACCAAGCTGCTGAAGGCTCAAAACCTGGCCCCGGAGCAAAATCCAATGATCCTAACGTACCTATATCATCCGCGGAAACTCAAGCAACATCACCTGAATCTTTTCTTCCCGGTTCTTTTACTGACCGCTTCACTCAAAACGACTCGCCCCGTGTACCATACTCGTACCACAACTCCCATTATCGGTCGGATGTCGCGCCGGGCAAGGAGCGGGACTCTTTCCATAGTCCAGACCTAGATACTATGAAGGAAACCCGCTGTTTCGCACCAGCAAGCGTTGCGTCGACTTTGGTTTTGGTTGGGAAACGTCACACCCCTTGTAACAAACTAAAAGATGAGCATGGACGGTTAGGTCTATTTTTCTTCGCCACGGATCTGGGAGTGCGGACAGAAGGGAGATTTTGCCTGCGAATGAAGATCATGGATCTAAGCCTGTACGTATCAAAGTTCAAAAATGATCCAATTAACATCTTTTCCTCAGCTTCTTACGGCCTCCTAACCCAGGCGATAGCACGCCCATATTGGCGGAAACTATCAGTCAACCAATAGAAGTGTAGTAAGTCCATTGAAAAGCAGGACCTATTTTGCCGGTGAACTAATTTCGACTACTGTCGTTGTGCTTGTGTACGACAGTTCTGCAAAACGCTTTCCTGGAGTCATACCTACTACTAAACTCACTCGTTTGTTTGCTGCTCAGGGAATCAAATTGGCTGTCAGAGAAAGTCATAAACAAAAGCACCGCAGCAAAGAGAACGTAGATATGGATGTTCAAGATGAAATCGAGGAAGATGAAGATGGTCAATGAGACATGGGGGATTACGATTGTGCGAGTTGCGCCGTGCGATGGGGTGTTAAGAAATTAGTAATATTGTAGAAGTAATATACCGACGTTTAATCGCAAATTCATACTGTTCAGATAATTAAACTTTCGATAACCAGGGTAAACATGAAGGCAGGGCATAATGATGTTTGTTTGTTGATTAACATGCGCTCACTGAAGAAAGGAAAATTGGTTCACAAATCTGCCTACAAAAATGCTTTTTCCCCTTGCTGATGAGGACGAGACTGGAGAGAGACGACAGGAGAAAACGGGAAAACTGGGTTTGGGTCAAATCATGAGGATCACATAAGTCATCAAATAATTTATCATTCTAAGCAAAGCCCATCTCGCCCTTCAAATTTCGATTCTAGACGGCTGCCACAATTGCCTCGGCAGAGTTAAGTGCGCCAACCATCTTAATGCACTCTCTCCTACGAGCAACGATATCTGGAGACTCCTTGAGAAGCTCATCCAACACGTCGGGCTTGTACAGGTGTTCGAGGAGTTCACGTTGAAGATTCTCCTTCGCAAAATTGACAAGGTTGAAAGTGATGGCTTTGGGAATCATGTCAATCATTTCCCGCTTTACAACAGAGAAATAAGAGGTGATTAAAAGCTCTTATGTACTTGTCAGTCATTGTCCGTCACATACAAAGATCACCTACTGATCACATCCGTCTCCATCAACTCCCGTTCGTTGAGTGACGCAATAGGCTTGATAACGGGAGGTGGCGCTTCCATAGTTGCGGGACGCTTCCTTGGAGCCTTGTCTTTAGAGAAGAAGCTTCCAAAGAAACTTGCCTCGTCTTTCTTAAAATCTGCATCAAGGTCCTTGCCATTATTGAGGGCATTAGGGGGAAGCTTCTTGGAGTCAACTGGTTTCTCCGGGGGCTTATTCGCAGCTATGCGCTCGTTAACGAGAGCCATGGCCTTGTGACCACCAATGAAGTCCGGATGGGTGGTGTTGACGTAACATGCCTGCATGGCAACCATGTCACTGACAAGCTTATTGGTCGGTTGCATGCAGCTCTTGAAGAAGTTGATGACAACCAGGTTGAATCGATCTTTGAGCTCGGGGTATCGTTTGAATGTTTGCTGACTGTCAACACAAGTTCAATAAATAGTAACTCACAGTCTTCCCCAAAAGGTGACCAAGTATCCGAATTAACTCATCATACACAAGAGCGCAGCACCTCAATGATGGTTCCTCTAACCTCCGGATTTGTTGCTTGACTATCACTTCGAAGGCAGTGGCACCGACAAATAATGAGGGAGTCGACCCCGAAGAATTGTAAAGAATTGTCCGAATATCACCATCCTTCACTTGATCAAATGGATCAATGCTTTTGACGCCATTGTTGTATAACTCGTGAAATACAAAGCTGATTCGGGCACCACCCGACAACTCATTAAGGGAGAGATCATTGGTGTTGCCGTCAATGGCTGAGCGGAACTCGGAGCAAAACTCTGTGATGGTCGAAAGAACTACACTTCCAGGGTTGGTTTCACCCATGGGACCGCCAAGAGCAGCAAGTTCGGCTTGGTATTTAGCAAGTTGTTGGCTGATGCGAGCTTTGATATCAGGGAGTGTATTTCGAATGTGGTGCATCAAAATCTAAAGGTTGTTAGTCCGCGCTCGGCAGATGCCACCAGACTTACGATATTTAGCTTCCTTGCTAACCATGGTGTACCGCAATACTGAGCCTTTCCTGCGTAGCTCGGATGGTTTTCGAAAAACTTCTTTTCATTCTCCAAAGCGGACGCGATGGATTTAGACTGGTCGATATCCTTCTGACCACGGTTCACCACAGGCACATAACCAAGCCTCAACGGAATAACTCGTCCGGCCAGGATATCTACCACATCTGTGCCTTGATCCATCAGGTCGACTTTGGTGAGAACACCAATAGTTCTGCTCCCCTCTGGGTCAACTTCGCGAGCCAACTTTAATCCATCTGAGTTAGCCAGATCGGTGTTGGCAGCAGTGACGGCCAAAATGATGGCATTGGGTTTGGAAATGAAGCGCATGAGCATGTCACGAATCTGCTTCTCAATATCTCGAGGCTGATCACCAACAGGGACCTTGGTTAAGCCCGGAAGGTCGACAAGAGTGAGGGTTAAGACATTGGGGGAGAAAATTCGAAGATTGATAGGATTGGGTGAAATGCCTTGAAGTATATGAGCTGCCGTGAAGAATATGCAAATAAAGCGCGCTCACCTGCATTTTTGCCAGTCATTTTTTCAGTGTCCCTTACGATTTCTTCTCGAATCTGAGCAAAATCATGGAACTTCTGCCCAGGCAGATGGAGAAACTCTCCCCACTCGTCAGGGTTGTTCTCATTCAGATGCACTTTCTCCAATGCTTCCTCAGGCTTTTCCTTGGCTTCTGCGCCATTGGCTTTGCTCGTCGCTGGTCGGTTGATGAGTTGCAAGACCTGAAAACAGGGTGAGTATCCGTGCTTGTACAGCTATCCCAATGAGTCGTCTGACATACTAGAGGTCGACGGGTCACAATGCCAGTTCCTCGAGGCAAGAAGTCTCGGCCAACGATATTCTATAAGCCCCATTAATTGAATACTAAACAGCAGGTATCATTGTACACACTTCGAGGACCGAGGATTTACCACTGCTTTGAGAGCCGATGACCGTGATTTGAGGCAAGTCCTACAATACGTTATAACCAAGCGCACCCAATCGTTAAGCGAATGAGGACCTACAATATTGTTGGAAACGCCTATCGAGGCAAATACATCTTGGAGCTAAAAGGGCACAGTCATTGAGCGCGATCCATACACCATACATCGGAGGACATCACCTTGTTGACGAGAGAGATGAGTTGCTGATCCATGATGGCTTGAGCGGGCTACTCTTGTATATTAGTTTCAACTCCAGGTGATATATGCGGCTAAGATCTGGGTGCTGGAAGTGGAATGGCGGGATGGGGAAGTAGTGGGACCGGATAGAGGAGATAAAGATCGAAGAAGAAAAGGAGGTGGAAGCAGACGTGCTGGAAGGTCGTGAAGCTGTTGTCGCCCCTCGCCGCCGGAATCACACGCCACCGCGCCGGCCGTCCTCTCTTTGCTGCCGAATTGCCTCATCGGGCAATTAACAACTCCCTTAATTAGCTCTGGCGGGTGCCATACTAACTGTTAATTATTTGTTCCCACTTCCCACGAGGTGATGATGTCATTCTCAGCTTATCATGCCATCGCTCTTCTATACATCGTACAAACAAAAGATCCGACGGACACTACTTTCCGTCTGCCATAACGATCACCTTCCCTCGTCGCTCATCCACAGCCTGCCGTCGGCCTTGTAGGCATCCAAGATGCCCGCTGACAGCAAAGTCAAAAGGGGAGCGAAACCACAGGCAACACCCATCACACCGCCCAGTAAGAAATTCAAGCAAGCGGCTGTCACCCAACAACGTCCCATATCCTCTTTTTTTCACTCACCTGTTAAAAGCAGCATCAAGGGCAAGGAGGTCATTATCATAGAAGATTCAGATTCAGATGATTATCCTGAGTCCTCAACCCAGGCGGCGATAGCACATGACGGGAATGGTGATGTGGAATCATCCAGAAACCATGTTCTTCAACTACCTGAAGAGAATCAGATAAGCTCCCTCAGCTGTGTAAAGGAGAAAGATGGACATGGTATGGCCAGTACTTCAAAAGTTTTTCATGAAAGATCGAAGACAACGCCCAATGGGACGGCTATCTCGTCACGAACGGAAGGACAAAGTGATCGAGTGCACTACTTCTCCCGAAAATCCCAGAGAACAATAACTGGGGACGAACCTGTTCCTCCCTCCAGTATCACTACTTGTGCTTCAGAAGACTCGGTTCAAAATATAGATTTTGATCGCGACCCTCTCGCCTTCGATCCGTCCCGGGTTATAGCAACTTCCTGGCCCAAGGGTCGTTTACCGTACAGTATTCTCGTCAGCGTGTATGTACAGCTCTCCAGTACAAAGTCGCGATTAGCTATCGTACGAATCTTAACAAAGTACGTTCAAAATCCGTCCCTGAATTGGTACCTATGCATGCTAAACAAATGTTAACCCATCATGCAGCTTCCTTCATTTGCTCATGCACACTTCACCACCTGATTTGACACCTTGCCTTTATCTCCTTTCCAATCACCTTACCCCTTCCTACATCCATTGTGATCTTGGCATTGGATCTTCTATATTGTCCAAAAGTATACAAGAAATTTCGGGCCTTCAAGCTCGCGATCTCAAACACCTATGGCAAAAATATGGCGATCCTGGCGATGTTGCTTTCGAAGCGAAAAACAAACTACGAACTTTGGTGCAACCAGCTCCGCTTTTGGCTGGAGAAGTGTATGATAAGTTGCTGGAAATTGCGAAAGTGAAGGGCAGTAATAGCGGGAAAATAAAAAATGAGCTAGTCAGAAAGTTGTTGATTCGGGCCAAAGGAGAGGAAGTCAGATTTCTTGTCCGAAGTATAGTAGGCAACTTGAGGGTAAGCTTAGATGCCCTTTTCAAGGCCCGTCTTTGGACTCATTAGAGTGATTTACTGCAGATAGGTGCCGTCAGGCTGGTAGGTCTCGTTTGCAACTATCCAAGCTACAATTTCTAATTTATTGACAGACCCTTCTGACCGCCTTGGCACGCGCCACCACTATAACACGGCTTCCAGCTGACCTTAAGCAGTCTATAATACCCCTTCCAAGGGCTACAGCCAACGATGGCAGGAATGATAAACGCTCAGTCATTACTAAAGCACCTCCAGACGTTGCCCGCGATTCCGCAGAGACTCTCTGTCTAGATGCCATACGCATAGTACGGAAAGTGTATGTACGACATCCAAATTACGAAGATCTTGTAGCCGGCCTCAAGGAAGGAGTTGAAAGTTTGGAGGATAAAGTGCCTGTGAGCGTAGGGATTCCACTGTCTCCCATGCTGGGGTCCATCACAAGATCACTGAACGAGGTGTTCACGAGACTGGGACATCTTTCGTTTACAGCAGAGGCGAAGTTAGATGGTCAGAGAGGACAACTTCATATCAGACTGGATGGCCCGGAAGGAAAAGATGATGGAGGGGGGAGATGGGTTTATGCGGATAATGGTACTAAAGTTTGGGTTAGGCTATTCAGCAGGTAGGTGAAGATGTTTAACATGCGCTCTGTATTTGTGCTTAGGAGGCATGTGACGGATTGGCAGGCACTTGGAAGACATGACCGACAAGTACCCCGATATCTGTCACCTAGCTCTTGATCTTCTCTCGCGACCCCTTGCAACAGAAAGGCCGCCATTCCCAGCCGTTTCCAGTCGACCATTTTCAAGAGTCATCGATTTACTACACATCAATAATATCACATCAGTGGTTATGGATACCGAGATTGTAGCACTGGACAAGGATACCGGTAACTTTCGAACCTTTCAAGAACTGTCTAACAGAGCGAAAAAAGACGTGAAAATGGAGGAAATTAAAGTTATAGTTGGGGTCTTTGCTTTTGATTTAATGGTGCTCAATGATGTCGTAAGTAGTTGAACTCGGCTGCTTAACGGTAATAATCCTATGCTGAATCTCTCAAAGTCATTACTGGACGTCCCTTTTTCACATCGGAGACATCTCCTTCACAGTCTGCTCCCCCCTTTCGCTCCCAATTCAAATGAAGTTGGACACCCAGTGGCACGTTTCACACATGTCGAATACATTGATTCTGTCCATCTCACTGATCCTGAGGCGGAATTGCAAGCATTCTTCGAGAGGGTTGTGGAAAAAAAGTGCGAAGGCTTGATGGTCAAATTGCTGGAAAACGGGGAAGGCTTGGCTGGGGAAGAGGCGACAGAAGATAGTTTAGGTCAAGAAGGGGGCCTGGAAGTTAAGTCGGAGCAGAAGAATGGGAGTAAGAGTAAGCGTCAACCTCTTCCCGCTACATACGAGCCAGATCAGCGCAGTCAAGGTTGGCTCAAGGTAAAGAAAGGTAAGTGTGGTTGTGAATTGATTCTGCTTCCAGAAGCCTCTCTGACCTCCCTCAAGATTATCTAGAAGGGTTAGGGGATTCTCTCGATCTCGTGCCCATTGGCGCGTGGTGGGGTCAGGGCCGTAAAGCGGGTTGGTGGAGTCCTATTCTCTTAGCCTGCCACAATCCTGATAGTGGCGCCCTGGAAGCGGTCTGCAAATGCATGTCCGGTAAGTTTTGTTCGAAAAGGCTGTGATGTTGAAGCTGACCAAACTGTACTAGGGTTTTCTGACGCATTCTACAAAGATCTTAGCAAGCGCTATCCTGCCGAAGGAATGCCGAGTAAATGCAGCAAAATAGCACCTATTGGATTTGTAAATACGAACGGCTTAATACCAGACGTGTGGTTTGAGCCTAGCGAAGTATGGGAGATTAAAGGTGCTGAGTAAGTAACGAAAGGCAAGTTTTACTATATTCTGGCTGATAGGCTGGTAGCATCACCCTCTCTCCGGTCTATCCGGCGGCTTCATCGCATCTTGGATCTGAAAGAGGGTTGAGTGTCCGATTCCCTCGTTTCATACGCATGCGAGACGACAAGACATGGGAGGACGCTATGACAAGTGATCAGCTTGCCGATATGTACAGACGCCAGATAAAAGAAGGCGAGAAGACAACCAAAAACTAGCCAGTCATGTTAATTCTCAACTTTGTAGAGATCTATAATGAAAAACATGCGCCTATACATTGCGCAGAAGTTGTAATGCATATATGTAAACATATCAACTCCCATCAAGCCTGCCAAAGGTGCATGGTATGATCATAGAATGAACATGTGCCCACAAGGCTTTCCCCTTCTTCCATGGGCAACCTACTCCAGTCGGCACCGTATGCTAAAGACGAATGCCCTTCAAATATCTTCACCACTGATCCATTCATGTTATAGTCTGATTCCCAATCACCGCCAGTCATACCCTGAGAGATGTGCACAGTCTTGAAGCCGGCATGCATACATGCCACGAGAAGATCTCCTGCCCTTTCAGCCCGTGGGTGAAATCGAGTCCGCCAGATGCCACCACCCATCGGGATGGTTAGGAGAGGTTCCATAGCCGAGCGAGCATCAAAAAAGCGAAGCTTCTCATCATACCTACCCTATGGCATCAGCCACTTGTTTGGGAACGTCTGCAAGCTACTTACGAGCCAACAGCCAATAGATTAGGTGTATGAGGTGAAGGTGTAATTGTTGTTACTCCCGCCTCAAAACTAAATGTCATTAGCGTTTCTATGAATACAAGCCGTCACTTGAGATGTGCCTACTTTTTATTGACGAATGTTGGCCTACTTGGTTCTCTTAGATCCCATCGTTTCAGCTTGCAGTCATCGCCTCCTTTATTATACGAGTAAGTTAGTTTCTAAATCCAATTCAACAACAATGATTAGATATTACCTGACCACACCGTCTTCGGATCATCAATATCAAAAGCAGTGATCCAAGGCTCATAATCGTGCGCTGACCAAGACGAAGAAAGCACATAACCAGACGTGGTGGGAATGAGGTGAGCTAGAGAACCACTGGAAACGGAAGTTATGATTTCTGAGGGTGACAACCTATCAAAGTGTCAAATAATATCGCGGCAAATAAGATAAGTGCTCACAAATTGCGCCTGTTCGAAAAATCAAGCGACAGGCATAGTTTTGTCTCGTCCGCAACATCTAATCTTTGCACTTCCCTCAAATGTTTCTAACATGCTTGGCTAAATCTGGCTGAACAGAATATATGACGATTTGTGTACCTACGGTCTCCACATCAAGCCCAAAGACCGTGATGCGCCCTTTTGCATCTGCAACTGCCAGTTGTGGCTCTCCCGTAGGATTAGGAGACCATTTGATGTCTAGTATTGCAGATGTCTCAATTCTCTGCAACTCTTGTCTGAGACATGAAGCAATTGTAAACGAGGTAATTCCTTGATACTGTAAATCGAGATTTGACACTTACAACTGGTGTCCGTGACCAACCTGGAATAGTAATAATCTCCCAACTCTCTGCGTTTGCTTTGGAGCCTGTTCGTCGTCCGAAACATCCGCGTCCACTCTTCTTCCGCCATTTTCCGGCTCCACTATCTGATAAGTACCACAAACCAAAAGATCCTGAAAGCCTTCGAACGGACAGAACTCTATGGAGTCCGCCGAATACAAAGTGTCAACATTGGCGAGTGACTTCGCTGCGCGGACCTAATCAGTTGAGTGCCCTGAAGAAATTGTGAAGAGATCTGTTATCACCTCTTGAGAGGGACATGACACAGTGTAACCAGTCTTCAGTGTTCTAAATTCCGTGGTTACCTTCTAACATGTACTTCAATGAACAGTAGTATAGTAGGGTTAGCCGAATTTGTTAAGGAGGAATTTACCAGGCATCATACCTTCCTTTCGAACCAATTTTTACTTCCGTTCATTTCATGTCATTCGTCGAAACGAATCTCTTATGTGTTCCGTGTTTCTTCAACGCACAGCACTGCATACATATTTCCCTGTACTTGACGGCACAAGACATACCATACCCAGCTATGTAACCATATAATGCTCGCTTGAGGTCCGAATTTCAGCATTACTACACATGTTATCGCAAGAGGCCTATCATATTTTATGTCAATTGCATAAGCCACTACCGACGGCCAAATAAAACTGCCTATAGTATCCCGGAGAGGCATCAGGAGGAGCCAATGCTTCGTTTGCAACTGTGAGCAATAGGGTTATTACGGAACCTTTTGTGTCGACAGAAACAATAGTAGGAGGCTTTGGTGTTTCCCACATCCCGCAAGTATAGGGTTCAACTGTTATGATGGCGTTTAAACCAATCTCTCAATGTTCTCTCCATCGTCCTTCATTTTCGACCTTTAAAAAAATTGTACATTCATGATCCACTATCCCAAATAACCTGATCCTGAAGATGCATCCGTTTTGCCTGGGATATTCAATATTGGAAGATACTTGTCATGTTTTTCAAGTAATAACGATCTCTATAGCTGACCTTCAAGGATCTGCCCCAAACAGCATCAATGAAAAACGAAAAACGAGATCAGACCGCTGAGTCTGACTTATTATTTTGTACAGAAAACACAGAACGTTTTGAACACATTTCCATATCCCGAGCGTGAGAGTCAACATTTTTGCTGGAACCCGGGAACCATTGCGGGATGGGAATGGCAACAATGAGAATAAAGGCGATTCTACAAGGCGACTGTTAGATACTTGGCACAAGACTTTATCTCGAAACTATCGACTTACAATTCAAAGAAAACCTGTAACACCCAAAAGGTGACTTGTGATCGAGCGGCCGCATCAGGATCGCTCGACTCAAATTGCGCAATCTTATAGACGGTCACTATTATCATACAGGCCTCCAGGCAGTAAAGCCATATAGTGCTACGAAGCGTGAGAGAGAAGTGCAGTTGGGTGAGGAATGTTGCCACAAAGCCGACAGCAACAACAACTACATGGGTTGGTAAGTGCATGTTGACGACGATGTCAAAATGAGCGAAAAGTTGACTCACCCATAGAAAGAATCATGCTAGCCCTCCGCAGTGAGTTCACGGTATTCATCATGCTGGAATCCATGATAGCATTTCCAATGAGGGAGGAGCCTACGATAGCTGTGATGATGGCGGCGAAAAGGCCAACGCGAAGGATTCTTGGTAATCGCAAGTTCAGTTTGGAACCATCGAGATTAACGATAAGCTTACATTGATAGCAATCTCACCCATCTGGGTTGATCTGCCTTAGGAACATCCGACTCGATATGGAGTCTCCAACATGAAATGATTGGTTCGATGAGGAAAAGGGGTCCAACAGATATCATGACCAGTTCGGCAATGAGCTCGCCCTCACCATAGACATTCTTTGACATGTACGCCCGGAGTCCTAAAGAGCCAAGTCGACAGAGGACGAAAACTGCAGGACGGATGAGGATGGTCGTGCGATATTGTTTCGTGATGATGCGCCATAAGAGAAGAGGTAAAAGGAGGCCATACTGCAGGATCTTAGCCCGGAACAGGTCCACTTTTGCCCTAATCCACCTACAGCTATGATGAAAATTATAGAAGGGGCCAGATCGGTGGAGGAGGGTAAACCTCCAGTAAAATTGAACTGTTCAAGTTCCGCATACGGGGTATCTGAAGATGTGGACATGGTTCGGATAATCTGGCTGTGGCTGTTACCTGTTGAAGACTAATGTGTATGAGGTTGCTAAGCTTTG
>NC_006670.1:1481360-1483138 GCF_000091045.1 Cryptococcus deneoformans JEC21
ATAGTATTGTGATAATGGTGGATAGAATTGGGAAGAAGGGGGTAATTGGGGGACCGAGGGTTCAGGAGGAAGATGCTGCATTTGAACAGCATGTGACGGATATATTTGAGAGGGGGCAGGATATTGTGACCGAGAATGCTTTTTTGGACGAAGATTGGGCTATAAAATATGTAAGCGCAAGGTCATCGAGTTGGGCTAATCTTTGAATGAAAGGACCAACTTCATTCGGTACCTCGACAAGATCTTCCTCATTTCCTTCCTCATCATCGCTATCTGGGACAAGAACTCTTCTGTCTTCACCTGCATTCTCAGCTTCTTGGTTTTTGTCGACCCTTCGAGACGCTTGAACACGCGCACAGTCTTTGGTATAGTGAGTGGAACTTTGGCAGTGTTTACAGCGCCCTTTTTTTCGCTGGGTCAATCCAGCCCCCATAATTCTTTCTGACTGAGTCAAGTACCTTCCTGAAGGTGCCGACATCCGGTCTTCCTGCAACACTGGTGGATTAGGGGCCTTCCTTCCCCGCTTGGTGCTTAAAATGGGTGGATCGAGGATAAGTTCTTGGTCCTCACCGAAGTCAAATACATCATCCAGCCGTATGACTGATGTATCTGGGGTGCCAACAAGTCTGTTAATATGGTCAAGGTATCTTTTGAGACTTGCGGCAGACCCGAGACGCCAGTGAGGATGAATGTGATCCTTTTCAAGGTGTCTTCTTTCCCGGACGAAGCTAATGAGACGATGGGCGCAGGGCAATCCATGGGATTTTGTAAACGAGCCACTGCACGGGTGTGATTCTTCAAAGTCATCGACACCTTCATCGTAATCACCCAAATATCTTTTGGCCAAAGTCAACTGCTCAGCAAGAAGCTTCATTGCAGCGCGGGATATGGAGCCTTTTAACTAAACAATTATATCAGCACGATTACAAAAAGGACAGAAAGAAGGAAGGAACATACCCGAACAAAAGTACTGGGAATATGTGTAGCACACCTCGTTCTCTCGAGCTCAATTCTTTTCAAAATTTTCAACCACTGCTGATCAAAATACGTACTTAGAGACCCAATGACAAGCAGAAGATCACCGTACTTGGTGTCAATTGATTTCTTAAGAGTTGCGTGCTGACCTTCTAAGCGTGAATTACCGGTTTGTCCGAAGTGAAGTTGCTTGTTGATATAGGCATGTACAAAGCGCTCCTTGATTTCATCCAAACCCCGGATATACGAGATCGCTCGAGCATATTTCTGACCAGGATAAAGTTCTTCCATCTTCCGATAACCTTCCTCAAGCTGCTCATCCGATTTTGCATGTACACAATACCGTACCCAAGCTTTGCAGAAATTCGAGACAGCCATGACGATGTTCTCTTCGTCAACGAAACAGGGCCTTATATTGCTTTTGACATTTTCTTGAAGATGCCAGAAGCAGGAGAAGCGGTAAGCCTTGGGGAGGACAGACATGAGAGCGTTGATGAGTGCTGGGTCACGATCGGTAATGACAACCTTGACATCCGGTTTGCCGACAAGTTCGAAGAACGAATTGAGAGCTTGGGTATACCAGTTTGTGGTTTCACGCAACATCAAGATGACTCCTGCAGTGTATGTCATACCTGTCGATGTGGATCCGACGATATGGAGCATGGGCATCCGGTACAGGTTCGTCTTGTATGTGCAGTCGAAGAAAAGGACTTCGGGAAATCGGTGAATCAGTGCGCGAGCAGTTCGCTTGGTGTAAACCAAACCAATGAGTTCATCGCGTGTGTTGACAAACGGACGATGGA
>NC_006670.1:1483200-1490700 GCF_000091045.1 Cryptococcus deneoformans JEC21
AGAGGCAGAGGTAAAAGAGCATGGTGGAGACAAATGTTGGACTTGGAAGGTCGTGAATGCCTCGCACAATCATCCGCCTGTCGCCAATATTGGAATTGCACTTCTTCGGCGTGCTTCGCGGACGCCTGAAGCCAAAGAGCTGATCAACACGTTGATCGACAGCCGGACTCCATTCCCCTCCATCATCAGTACCATGTCTCAGCGTTTCCCAACGGTAATGTTGACATCGGAAGACTTGCATCGTCTCGCCTTTCGTCGTCGTGCAGATCTCCGTGCTGGCTCCAGTGCAAGTGCTGCTTGTATTCGGCAATTAGTGAGCAATGATGAGCTCCATCGTCCGTTTGTCAACACACGCGATGAACTCATTGGTTTGGTTTACACCAAGCGAACTGCTCGCGCACTGATTCACCGATTTCCCGAAGTCCTTTTCTTCGACTGCACATACAAGACGAACCTGTACCGGATGCCCATGCTCCATATCGTCGGATCCACATCGACAGGTATGACATACACTGCAGGAGTCATCTTGATGTTGCGTGAAACCACAAACTGGTATACCCAAGCTCTCAATTCGTTCTTCGAACTTGTCGGCAAACCGGATGTCAAGGTTGTCATTACCGATCGTGACCCAGCACTCATCAACGCTCTCATGTCTGTCCTCCCCAAGGCTTACCGCTTCTCCTGCTTCTGGCATCTTCAAGAAAATGTCAAAAGCAATATAAGGCCCTGTTTCGTTGACGAAGAGAACATCGTCATGGCTGTCTCGAATTTCTGCAAAGCTTGGGTACGGTATTGTGTACATGCAAAATCGGATGAGCAGCTTGAGGAAGGTTATCGGAAGATGGAAGAACTTTATCCTGGTCAGAAATATGCTCGAGCGATCTCGTATATCCGGGGTTTGGATGAAATCAAGGAGCGCTTTGTACATGCCTATATCAACAAGCAACTTCACTTCGGACAAACCGGTAATTCACGCTTAGAAGGTCAGCACGCAACTCTTAAGAAATCAATTGACACCAAGTACGGTGATCTTCTGCTTGTCATTGGGTCTCTAAGTACGTATTTTGATCAGCAGTGGTTGAAAATTTTGAAAAGAATTGAGCTCGAGAGAACGAGGTGTGCTACACATATTCCCAGTACTTTTGTTCGGGTATGTTCCTTCCTTCTTTCTGTCCTTTTTGTAATCGTGCTGATATAATTGTTTAGTTAAAAGGCTCCATATCCCGCGCTGCAATGAAGCTTCTTGCTGAGCAGTTGACTTTGGCCAAAAGATATTTGGGTGATTACGATGAAGGTGTCGATGACTTTGAAGAATCACACCCGTGCAGTGGCTCGTTTACAAAATCCCATGGATTGCCCTGCGCCCATCGTCTCATTAGCTTCGTCCGGGAAAGAAGACACCTTGAAAAGGATCACATTCATCCTCACTGGCGTCTCGGGTCTGCCGCAAGTCTCAAAAGATACCTTGACCATATTAACAGACTTGTTGGCACCCCAGATACATCAGTCATACGGCTGGATGATGTATTTGACTTCGGTGAGGACCAAGAACTTATCCTCGATCCACCCATTTTAAGCACCAAGCGGGGAAGGAAGGCCCCTAATCCACCAGTGTTGCAGGAAGACCGGATGTCGGCACCTTCAGGAAGGTACTTGACTCAGTCAGAAAGAATTATGGGGGCTGGATTGACCCAGCGAAAAAAAGGGCGCTGTAAACACTGCCAAAGTTCCACTCACTATACCAAAGACTGTGCGCGTGTTCAAGCGTCTCGAAGGGTCGACAAAAACCAAGAAGCTGAGAATGCAGGTGAAGACAGAAGAGTTCTTGTCCCAGATAGCGATGATGAGGAAGGAAATGAGGAAGATCTTGTCGAGGTACCGAATGAAGTTGGTCCTTTCATTCAAAGATTAGCCCAACTCGATGACCTTGCGCTTACATATTTTATAGCCCAATCTTCGTCCAAAAAAGCATTCTCGGTCACAATATCCTGCCCCCTCTCAAATATATCCGTCACATGCTGTTCAAATGCAGCATCTTCCTCCTGAACCCTCGGTCCCCCAATTACCCCCTTCTTCCCAATTCTATCCACCATTATCACAATACTATCCCCCTGCTCCACAGCATTACCCAACTTCAAAATACCATGTGCCTCCTACCCAGTATATCCCTTACAACCAAGTATTATTCCACAATCATTCCGAAGCCCCAACTCCCTATCATTACCCTTCTGTTAGTGGATACAATAATCTCCAATCTCCTCAAATTTACCAATACAACTTAGAGAATAATGTGGGCAAGGATGCGAGCATTCGATCGCAGGAGGATAGTATTATAATGCAGCGAGGGAGAGATCGACATAGCTGGGAATGAAGGCGAAGGAAGAATGAATAGATGTCGAAAGAGGAATAGATGTCACAAGAAGAATAGATGTTTATAATATTAGAGGACTGAATTTACTATGCACGAAAAAGAACATTTAGTTACGTAAATAACAGGCATAAGGGCCTCAGGGATGCACTGCAGGGTCCATGGTGTTATCTATCGGCTGCTCTGTCAAAATTACCCAAAGTAGAAGGAGGGGGGGTGTCCCAAAAGAAATAGGGGGGGTGTCCGAAATAGTTCCCCGCGCTCAGGTCACCAAGTAATCATCTCGACAGCAAGAAACATGATGCCTCCGGCAGTAATAATAATGTGCATTGCTTCCGTACATTGACTCCTAATAACAACGTAGAACCATGCCCGCGGGCCCTGTAACGTCTCTAGAAGACACCGATGACCAAGCCGCCCAGCTCATACGGCACATTGACATATATTACGACGACAACACCCATGGAGCTCAGTGCGGTCCTCATGATCCTACAGCAAGGCAGAGTGAGCAACAACTCGTCAATATGCCCATCAGACTTGCCGAGTCCGTCGAGGAGCAACACTGTATACCAGCGCTGCCAGTGGACGCGAAAGACACGTTGGAAAACGACCAATCACACGAGTAAGCGACGACAGACCCAAGAAGGTTACAGGAGGGACTGACGTAAAGCAGGCTCGCTATAAGAATACAAGGCTTACTGCAGGAGGTGAATACTATCCTTGACCGTACATTTGGTACGTTATCTACTTACTCTTTCCAACATAATTGACGACTGTTTCATAGAGACCGAAGAACTTCGGCATACATTGCACGGTACCACCGATGGCAAAGAACTCCTTATTCGCGTCGAACCCATAATCATCTCCATCTCCTCCTCCATGGCACCGATCAAAACCTCAATCGATAGTCTGAGAGAAGATATATCCAACTACAAAGGTGATGACTCCCTTCGTCTTAGCGCTGAACTGGAAGAACTTGAGAGAGAGTACAGGAAGGCAGATGATAAACAAAGACGGTTGAAGCTAGAAGTCAAAGAAAATGAGTGGTCACAAGAATTTCAGACGTGAGTATCGGGCCTTACAAACTCTATATATTGCCCAAAAAACTAAATCCTTTTCCAGCTCTGCAGATCAAGCTGATGCTTTGATGGAACCTCTGCAACAGAGCCTCGCTAGCTGTCAGGTCGGTAGACAAAACTTCATCGATATCACATATCTCACCTTTCCTGATCTGATCTTCATTGCAGGAGTTTCTCGAGCGACTACATCGTTCCCGGAATCCAATACCAAATGAATCAGATTTTGAAGGACAACTCAGCACTGAGGGATTTCAGCGTATTGTCAGCGACCATGAGTCACTGGTAATGTAAGTGATTTCAGTACGTATAGCTGTATATCAGCTGACATATTGACTATCAAGGACATACGTGCCAAGTACCGCCCGGATGATGAAAAAGCTAGATAAGGATCTTCAGGAGCGAAGAATCGACAATGGAGCCGCATTAAGACGGTGAGTAGCGAAATGGTTGCTCTGAAGGGATATTGACTTCTGAAGCAATTTAGATTCAATGATTTAAACCAGAAATGGTGCAGCATCCAATATCAACTCAGAGAGTTAGAGAAGCAACTCCAGGCGGCGAGTCACGAAATAGGCTTGCCGGGACATTTTTCGTCTGCAGACATGGAGGTTCTTACGGATGAGGCATTTTCAACACAACAATTTGAGGTTGATAATCATCAGTCTTCCAGTAGCGCAGACAGGGAAGTTGCCACTCATTCGACTACCTCTCCTCGGGTATCCTCCTTTCCTGCCACCTCCGTTAGGAGATCTCCTGAAAAGTCGCAGGCAGTTAGGTTGTTACATATAAACGACAGTCCGAAAGTTGGCAATCGTCGATCATTGGGTAGTCAAGCTTCTGCCACCTCCGGTAACTCCTCAATTACTGCTGGGAACCTTTTTGAGAAACCACGGTGGAACTCTTCTCCCAAAGTTTTCGAAGTGGCAACAACTACAGCAAATCGCACTCGTCTACCTCCTCACGTCTCGCGCCCTCTAAGTCCCACCCCCAACAGTGCGTCACTGACCCCCACGTCTTCCAGGGTACGTGCCAGGACGTCAAGTCACAAAAGCCAGAACATTGAAACCGCATCTGGAACGGTGTCTGCGCGAGATGAATTATCCGACGTGCAGCATACACATAATTCGCGACTGTCTTCTAACAAAGGTCAATCCCACCTTGAGCATGCCCGGATGGGTCTCAAGACCCCTGAATCAGGAAGACCGCGCCTGTCTAGCACATTTTCCGCACTTCAGCCGCGGCTATCCTCGGGCATGTCTGCACTCACGACCAGTGATCGTCAATACTCCCATGCGACCCTTAACGCCGCTCACGTCTCACGGCGGGGTCATAGTCGCCCACCGCCCTCATCATTCCATCCTCCCACACCTGCTCCACGTCCATCGTCTCGATTATCGACAGCGTCATATTCCAATTTCGATCACTCAGTACTGACCCCTTTCCGACCGAGCCATTGGGATGAGCTTGACAAAGATGTGCAGAGGATCATAGTCGAGGAAGGTTTCCAAAGTCACTTTACGGCTAGAGTGGATCAGCCTTTGAAAAAGGGTCAGCGCATGGCCGAGGGCCAAGATTGGAAAGGCGAGTTCGTCTTCGGTGCCGGTCGGAAACCTACGCCGGTGAAAAGGATAGAGCTAAGTGGAAGGAAACCTGGCTTAGAAAAGCGTGTCAAAGTGATGGTGAAAGAGGGTGGGAGATGGATTGAACTGGCGGAGGTACTAAGAGACAGAAAAGATACGATAGAACTTTTATCGCCGTGAACGTCTTGGAAGAGCATTCTAGTAGGTGTGTAAAATCTGTTGTATAACGAAATTAAGAACCATACCGCCAATACGTACATCTATTTGAATACGATTCTCTTATAGAGACCTGCTTCATGTCATCATCATACATCTTAATTCATTACTCTCTAGCAAATCATTTGGAGTAAGATTCCTAGGCCCAACAGTCCCTGGCGTGCATATCCCATCTGACACGTGTCTATATGTTAGCGGGCTGTGATACTGATCCCTTCTTCCGGGCTACAACCCAACACTAGCAATATATTTATTGGCTAAGCGGACACACGAGCGACCTACTACCACCGCCGAACAGCTTGTCCGATTATTGCTTTCATCGCTGAGTATCCCTAATAGGAGGATGGTACTACCACTATTACGAAGTTTCTGCATGCTAACTCTTGGCTGATGCATATGGGTCCGATATATTATCTGTTTGTAAATAACCAACAATGCGCTCGATTCTCCTGGCCTCTGTTGGAAAAGTAGTAAGTATAAGTCCTCGTGTGGGTATCTTTTATGCCAAAGCATGTAGTAAATACAACGAACAATACCCGCCGGAGAAAAGTAAATGTCGCAGTTATGAACTTCCATTACCTCGATACCATTCCATACAAAAAAGATAATAAACAAAAACATGTAAGTAAAGTACATCTGAAATGAAACAAATAAACTGTTATTCGTCACTTGGGTTGTAAAATTAATTTCCGAAGATTTAAAAAATCAGTGCCATTATTTGACATGCAGTGGTGATGACCTCCACCGTACTGGACGTTGTTCTCTGCCAACAAGTACGTACTTTATACCACATATGTGCTTAATCATCGTCCTTGTAACTTCACCTACTTCGAACGCTCCGTCTTACCCTATTACAGCACGCTAAACATGAAGTTTATGCTTGGCGATCTTCCCGTTCTGTTCCCTTATGATCGGTATGTCGTCTCTTACCACAACCCTCGCAGCGGTCAACGTCATACAAGTAGCCACAGTAACTGACAACATTTGCCTCAGGCTGTATCCCGGTCTGTATCTTGGCCAGTTATTGGGGGTTCAAAGCTTACATGGCCCATCGCAGAGCAATACTCCTACATGGCTGACCTGAAAACAACATTGGACGCAGGAGTAAGTCAGGTTGCCACTTCTTTCGAGAAGACCATTTGACACAGTGGCACGAATAGGGACATTGTGTACTTGAAATGCCCTCGGGAACAGGAAAAACCGTATCCCTGCTATCTCTGATCATTGCCTATATGCAAGTAGGTATATAGCAGCTGGTTGACCGAATGACACCTACTCATATATCTCACTATGTAGTTTTACCCTAATAAACGGAAACTGATTTACTGCTCACGGACAGTTCCGGAAATAGAGAAGGCTTTAGCGGAACTCAAGCGATTGATGATGTACCGCGCAGAGATGGGGGCAAATGATGGTGATTTCAGAGGACTGGGATTGACGAGTCGGCGGAATCTTTGTCTTCACCCGGAAGTCAGTGTTGAATGTCTGTCTGATTAGCAAAAGGCTCACAGACTTAACAGGTCAGCAAAGAGAAAAAAGGCAAAATAGTTGATTCGCGGTGCAGGGATCTCACCTCAGCGTTCGCTTGTGAAAAAGGGAGGGCTGACCCGGGGAGCGTACCATTATGTAGTTTCCATGAGGTATGTTCCCTCAGTGACTGACCTTAGGGCTGACAGATGTGCTCAGGAGTTGAACAATTACGAGCCCGGGAATCTTATACCCCCAGGCGTCTATACTCTGGATGATGTTAAGAAGTATGGCCAAGAAAAGGGTGTCTGTCCGTACTTTACGATCAGAAGAATGGTGAGTAGAGTTCATAGTGCAACGCTCCTAAGGCTAATTATCAGAAATGAAGTTGCCTTTCCTCGACGTTATGATATACTCCTTCCATTATCTTCTGGATCCAAAGGTCGCAGAGCAGGTGTCCGCTGAAATGAGCAAGGAGAGCATTGTGATATTTGATGAAGCACACAACATTGGTTAGGATCTATGTTGAGATAGCCGATTTGCGGATTAATACTTACATTGCGTTCAGATAATGTCTGTATCGAGTCCCTATCCATCGACTTGACGAGGCCAATGTTGGATTCGGCCGCAAGAAGCGTCAATAAACTTAGTGACAAGATTGCGGAAATCAAGGAGACTGATGCGAAGAAGCTGGAGGATGAGTACGCAAAACTAGTCGAAGGTCTGCAAGAAGCCAACGAGCGAGTGGAAGATGACGACATGCTCGTCAGTCCGGTTCTGTCAAAAGACA